>NC_054713.1:40788792-40799363 GCF_016097555.1 Gigantopelta aegis | reverse complement strand
CCAAAGTAATTTATGAAAAACGTTTTCAGGTTTTAAAAATAAAATAGAGTGACGTTCGTCAACTGAGTTTTAAGGTGAAAGTATTTATCACAGCCAGGAGAATTTGTTAAAGTACAAGGAAGGGGTTCAGAATCACGCAGAGCAAACAGATGCAAGTCATTGTGTCGCGAGAGAGTCCGCCACGTGACCTGTCTCAACTACAACGGTGGCAACATCTCTATGAAGTTGTTTCTAAAGCAAAAAAAAACCCACGTCTTTTTTTTAATTCCGTTATTTTTTTTTGTAGTTGTTGTTCTCTCTGTTTCTCTGTCTCTCTGACCCTCTCTTTGTGTCTCTCTTTCTTTGTATTTCTCTCTGTCTCTATCCCTCTTATTTGCTCTCTCTGTTTCTCTGTTCTCTGTCTCTCTCCTTTTATCTCTTCCTCTCTTTTTTCTAAGTCTGTCTTTCTATCTCTTCCTGGACATCTCTGTCTCTCTCACACCTTCTGTCTCTGTCTCTCTCTGTCTCTCTCTCTGTCTCTGTCTCTCTGTCTCTCTCTTTCTCTCTCTCTCAAATAAAGTGTATTATCATCCAAACCCAAAGTATATGGTAATGTCAGAACTGGTGCTTGGAAATCAGTACCTTACAGTCATGTTGTAGGCAACTAATGATAGATAATATGAAGCATATGGGTACATATTACAACATTGGTATTAAAGGGACATACCCTAGTTTCAACCCGTAAAAATTAACACTAAGTTTATTTAATCTACAAACCTGTATCACATGTGAATAAAGTTACAATTGAGTGAAACATGAGTCTGTGACTTTGAAATGTTGAAATACCCTCTAAAAATAGACTAAAACTCGACTCCATAACTGTTACTTCTCAGACGCACGCGCGTTTTTAAAAATATGAGAAATGCATTTTGTGATATTAAAAACATCAGGATGACCAAACACACTTCGAATGTACGGAAACTGATATCTAAACCATAAAATCTAAGTAAAGTATGATTTCAGTTTAAAAACGAGGGTATGTCCTTTATAGGGACTGCCCTGCTGTTGTAAGGTGTATCCGTCTAACAGCCCTTTTGGCGACTAAAACTACATTGTTTCTGTTTAGAATACCAGTGTCTGTATATCCAATGTGTTTGCGGTGTTTAAAGCAGCCATGTTTCATTTTAAATATTTTTTTCGTGCGTATGAAATTATTGGAAGGTAAAATCTGATTTGGGCTACTCCAAACTTTAGGACAATAATAATAATAAAAACATCTTGTTTATATAGATACCGATATTCTAAATATAAAAACCATCATCTATCTAATTCTAATAATAAAAAATCAAAAAATCTGTTGATTGAAAACATATCACAATGGCAGCAAAGAGGTCAGGGCAGGTCAGGTCAGGGCAGGTTAGGTCATAGGTTTTAACGTGCACATTCAGAAGAAGCTGTTATAGGGCACGCCTGCCTACCTGACTTTCGTCGGCTCGTCCGTCCAGGACAGGAAAAGGCCGCAAAATCTGGGTAGTCCCTTTAAACATGGTTTTAAGTCATATAGGGTTAAAAATGAATACCGGCCTCGGCGGCGTCGTGGTTAAGCCATCGGACACAAGGCTGGTAGGTACAGGGTTCGCAGCCCGGTACCGGCTCCCACACAGAGGGAGTTTTAATGACTCAATGGGTAGGTGTAAGACCACTGCACCCTGGACTAACTAACCCACTGTCCTGGACAGACAGCTGAGGTGTATGCATGACAGCGTACTTGAACCTTAATTTAGTATAAGCACGAAAATAAGTTAAAATGAAATAAAATAATGACTTTACAAGCTTTTATCCGTTACAAGTTATTTTTTCCTTTTTTTTTAACGTAAAGCAATGCAATACATATATTTATTTTAACTTTGTACCTTTTCCTGTTTTACCTTTAACAATTATTTCTGAGGACGTTTCATGTTTAAAATAGGTCAACGAGGGTAGTTCTCAATCGTGCCGGCTAGCACCATATACCGTATTTCTGTCTGTGACAGTCTGCACCATTTAATTATATCCACCACGGATCAAACGAGCGGTGTCTGACGAGTTTACTTAGAGTTTTAGGAAAAACAAATGAACATTTTAAATAACTCGACTTCGCGCGGGCGCTACACCCATAGTTGATCTACAATGAGATTTATATTTGTCTGATGGGGAAGAATTTAAATTCCGGGTTTAAATTGGAATGAGAAACACGTGGATTGAAGATTTATTTTTATGCCACGTGTTGTTTGGAAATTCAAGAGAATGTCTGTTTAGTAACTATCGGGAGGAATCGGAGAAATGCGGTAAATGTAATTCGACAGTATTAGTAGTGTTCGTATGTTTCCGAAATCGGAGAAATCCATATTAGGATTGATAGAATAGAACAGGACAGGACAGGACAGAACACGACAGAACAGAACAGAACTGAACTGGACTGGACTGAATTGAACTAACTGAATTGAATTGAAATGAACTGAACTGAATTGAATTGAATGAACTGAACTGAACTGAACTGAACTGAACTGAAATGAATTGCAATTTGAATTTATAAAAAACAGAGTGTCTTATATACACGTTAATGTTAACGCCATCGATACAGCCATCCGGCCTCCGTGGTGTCGTTGTTAGGCCATCGGATACAAGGCTGGTAGGTACAAGGTTCGCAACCCGGTACCGGCTCCCACCCAGAGCGAGTTTTAACGACTAAATGGACAGGTGTAAGACCACTACACCCTCATCTCTCTCACTAACCACCAACAACTAACCCTCTGTCATGGACAGTCAGCCCAGATAGCTGACGTGTGTGTGTGCCCAGGACAGCGTGCTTGAACCTTAATTAGATATAAGCACGAAAATATGTTAAAACGAATTGAAATGAAATGATACAGCCACATAATATTATAGCCTATAGCGGTTGTGCCAAGCTAGTCTGTTTTGTTTTGTTTTGTCAGCTATATATACTTATATTTGGGCTTTATGTTCAGGGGCTGTTATAGCGCAGAGACAAAAACATTTTTTGTTTGTCCTGGGCCGCCCCGTTCCACGAAGCGATCTTAGCCCTGAGATCAACTTAAATGCATAGGGTAGCTATGCCCTTATGGTAATCTTAGGGCTAAGATCGCTTCGTGGAACGGGGGCCAGGACATTAGACACACACATAATATCGATGATGATCAGATGAATAGTGGAGCCTCGGTATTTCCATTTCAGTATGGGACTACTTGACAGGGCCGTGCTCCACGCTTGCTGTCAGTTGAGCTATCTCGGTATCACCCGAGCCCGGAATACACGGAACCTGCAGTGTATGTCGGGTAATCATACATTAGGAAGATACACACATTTTCACATATTTGGGAGAAACTCGGTGTATTTGGCCATACACGTTCCCAATGGGGCTGGATTTAGCTCAGCCGGTAGAACACTCGCATGAGATGCGTGCGTCGCAGGATCGAACCACCTCACCGGAATGGGTTTTGTCTCGTTCCAATCAGTGAACCACGACTGATCAAACGCCGTGGTATGTGCTTTCCTGTCTGTGGTAAAGTGGACATAAAAGATCCCTTGCTGCTAATGGAAAAATGTAGCGGGTTACCTCTGATGACTACGAGTCAGAATTACCCTTCTTTTTTTCTTTTTTTTACATCAAATAGCCGATGATTAATTAATCAGTGATTGATTAATGTGCTCTAGTGGTGTCGTTGAACCAAACAAACTTTTACGTTCCCTTCCTAGTCACGCTGATGACGTTTCATTGACCCCCCGTAAAAGGTTCTTTGTTAACGAACATTCATTCGCAAGTATACGTTACTATTTATTACTCATATTACGGTTTAGGAATAATAGCCATGTATGGCTTGGCACGGCAGTCCCCTGTCCTGAGTCAGACCCCCGATCCTATCGGAGGCCGGACTCGGGATAGGCGTGTTCGAAACCCTAGTGGTATATGGACACGTTAAACCAGTTACTAAGCTAAGCTAAGCACGGCAGTTGCTATACGACTTTTAGTTTAACTGGTGCAACCAATGCCATGCCTAACAGGCGTTTAAGAGGGGGTGGTGAGGTGGTGGAATGGGGTGGTGACAGGGTTTTGAAAGGGTGGAGAGGGGTGGACAGGGGGTGAGGGGTGGAGAGAGGGTGGAGAGGGGTGGTGAGGGAGTGGAGAGAGGATGGAGAGTGGGTGGAGAGGGGGTAGAGATAGGGTGGAGAGGGGATGGAAAGAGGGTGGAGAGGGGGTGGAGAGGGAGTGGAGAGGGAGAGTTGATCCCTAGCAACTATATGAAAAAAATAGCCTTTTTAATCTGAAAGCGTTCTACCAACCCCAAATAAACAAACTTTCAGAAAAAGGGTCCACCGAGGGGATTTGATCCTTCGACCCAAACACCGCAGTCGAGATCTCCACAGGCTAAGAAAAATTCACCCTCCCCACCTCCCCCCGCACCACTAGCTGGAGATTACATTACAATAATGTGCTCTGAGGGCGTGCAGGGACCCATTCACCGCCCTTCCCCTTCCCTTGCCCCGTTATTCTAGACCAACCACGGCCTTGTACTGTCCTGAAAACCCCCCAAAACCACAACAAAAACAAACAAACAACCCTTTCTATGTTAGCCCTTAGTCATCTGCGTGAAATGTAAACTTTATTAGATCACTAACTGAGTGGAAACATTGTCAATGTTGGTAACTTGAGACTGACAGACCGACTGACAAACTGACGGAGTCACTGCATTTAATATATCTGATACCTCCAGCCAGTGATGCCGTGAAAACGAGGCTAATGTATGCAAAATGTCATTGGGGGACCTTCAAGGTCAGTTAAGCTGTTCTAGTCTTGACATAAATGAATGGATACGGATGGATGGATGGATGGATGGATGGATGATGGATGAATAAATGAATGAATGCATGAATGAATAGGTGGGTGGATGGACGGATGGATGAATGGATAAATAAATAGATGGGTGAATGGCTGGGTGGATGGATAAATAAATGGATGGAAGGAAGGAAACGATTGATTTAACGACGCAATCAACACATTTTAGTCACGGTTATATGGCGTCGGACATATGGTTAACGACCACACAGATATTGAGAGAGGAAACCCGCTGTCGCCACTTCATGGGCTGCTCTAAATGGATGGATGCATGAATGAATGGATAAATGAACGAATGGATAGATGGATGGACGGATAAATGAATGGATGGATGGACGGATGAACGAATGAAATAATGAATGGGTGGATGGATGGACTGATGAATAAATGTGAATGAATAAATTAATGATGAAAGAATTAATTAATAAATGAATGAATGTTTAGCGACATATATCAGGCACTGGGCGTCAGAAATGGATGTAAAATTAATGATAAACATACAACAATTCCATAATTATTAATAAAACAGTGTAAACAGTTGTGAAAAATGACATCCTTAAAAGACTCATTGATGCATACCAGCATAACACGATAAAAATAAGTTTCTTAACACAACAAACGAAACGTGTTGTAAGTAAAACTATGTTAATGCACACCAAATTACTGACACTAAACACAATGCATCACAGACAAAACATTTTAAAACGAAAAACAACAATTATCAAATTAATTAAGCTGAACAAAACGTGGAATTGGTCATGTACAAAATATATAGTTTAGGGCGGGACGTAGCTCAGTCGTACAGCGCTCTTTTGCTGCGCGGTCGGTCTGGGATCGATCCTCGTCGGTGGGCCCATTGGGCTATTTCTCGTTCCAGCCAATGCACCAAAGGCCGTGGTATGTGCTATCCTGTCTGTGGGATGGTACATATAAAAGATCCATTGCTGTTAATCGAAAAGAGTAGCCCATGAAGTGGCGACACCGGGTTTCCTCCCTCAATATGTGTGGTCGTAAATAAAATGTATTGAGTGCGTCGTTAAATAAACCATTTCCTTTCCTTCCGATTTGATCTTTTAAGTACAATTTCAGTCGTCAGTTCAGTTCCACATGCTAAAGGGCCAAAACTTATTCTCCTTATAATAGTCTTAAAGGAGTGATTGGGAGCTGCCGCCCCCCCCCCCCCTCCTTGAGGTTAACACTAAGGTTACCAATACGAATGCTGCACCTCCTACCAACTACTAAATAATTCCTGAGATAGGTACCCCAACCTTTCCTACCAACCTCCCCCTCCTCCTCCAGTAGGGCTAATTCTAAAATTATTTTATTTTAAATTAGACCGCCCGATCTAAAATGCGTCCAAATTATTAAATAAAGAATAGATATAAAATATAATATTAGGATTGCGCACAAAAATTGGTAAAAATCCCATATATATTTTTTTGGCTGTAAAGTTTCAAAATTGTCCTCTATATTTCTGTCCCGGACCAGTTTACTGGCTATCCAGAGAACGGGCCCGGGAAAGACATGCTTCAAACCCCAGTGGTATATAAGCATGTAAATAAATATTGGAATGGAATGGGAGCGGGGTTGACGGCTTCCCTTAATCAGCGTGGTCTGGTGATGTATAATTCGTGTCATTCGTGATGTTTTCATGTTTATTGAATACCCCCCCCCCCCCCCCCCCCCCCCCCCCCCCCCCCCCCCCCCCCCCCCCCCCCCCCCCCCCCCCCCCACCCCCCCCCCCCCCCCCCCCCCCCCCCCCCCCCCCCCCCCCCCCCCCCCCCCCCCCGATGTTCTAATGGTTAGGTCGTCGAACATAATGCCAGCTACCACTTAGAGCGAGTTTAACGACTCAATTGGTAAGTGCAAGGACACTACACCGGCGTCTCTATCATTTAACTACTAACCCTCTGTCCTAGACAGATAGCCCTGAAAGCTAAGGGCAGCATGCTTGAACCGTAGCCTAATTGGATAGAAGCACGAAAATAAGTGAAAAGAAAGGGACATTTATGTCCTCACAGATATGACTTTGATATACCAGTCGTGGTGTATCTGTTAAAACGAGCCGGAGAAAGCCTTGGTCAATTCATTTCACTCCACCCCTACTTCCACGACACAGATCGAATAATTTAAAGAAAGAATATTGTCAAGTTCAAACGTTCATAAGTTGGAAATTCAGTCACTGTAGAATATTTGTTTCTAGAACGTTTTGGAAAAAAAAAAAAAAACCCAACACATTTGTTTTAACAACACCACTAGAGTATATTAATTTATTAATCATCGGCTATCGGATGTCAAACTTTTGGTAATTCTGACATGTAGTTTTGGTAAGAAAACCCGGTACATTTTCCCAGTAATAGCCAGGGATCTTTTAAATGCATCATCGCACAGACAGGATAGGACATACCACGGCCTTTGATATACGAATCATTGTGCATTGGCTGGAACAAAAATTAGCCCAATGGGCCCACCGACGGACATCGATCCCACACCGACCGCGCATCAAGCGAGCGTTTAACCACTTGTGAAAAAAGAAGCATATATTTACATAAAACCGACAAAAAACAAATCACCATGACATTATCTTGATTTAGAAGAAAAGAAGATGTAATTACAGCTAATGCTTGTAGTCACTAAACTTCATATCCAGGTGCCGATCAAGGGGCAGGGTGCTTCAGGGTCCACGAAACAGGGAGGCCGCGGGGTCCACGCACCCACGTTTCCTTGTTATTGTGCTCAGTAGTCTGTTGTTTTTGAAGATCTGAAAATAAAGGTTTCTTTGGGGAGCATACCCACCCCCCTCCCCACCCCTCCAACACACAACAAGTTTATGCTCTTCGGTCATCAGATTTGTATCCCCCACACCATCGAACTCTCCTCAACCCCTTTCAAATTCTACCAATTGATCATTATATTATATATTCCATGACCTACAAGCTAATAGTAGTTTTGTTATAAACCAAAGAACAATACGTAGCGCTACAAACGTGTAGCATTTCACTGATACATCCAATTAAGGTTCAAGAACGCTGTCCTGGGCACACACATCTCAGTTATATGCCCAGGAAAGTGGGTTAGTTGTTAATTGCTAGTGATTAATGAGAGAGAAGAGGGTGTAGTGGTCTTACACCTACCCATTGAGTAGCTAAAACTCGCTCTGGGTGGGAGCCGGTACCGGGCTGCGCACCCTGTACCTACCAGTCTTATGTCCGATAGCTTAACCACGACGCCACCGAGACCAGTAACGTGTAGCAAACAAGCATTCTGAGAGTACTGCTAAAGCTATACATGTCCACTACCGGGAACATTTCATTTCAACTTATATTCGTGCTTATCATCCACTTGAGATTCAAGCACGTTGTCCTGGGCACACACCTCAGCTATCTAGGCTGTCTGTCCAGGACAGTCGGTTAGTTGGTCAGTGGTTAGTGAGAGAGAAGAGCGGCCTTACACCTACCCATTGAGCCCTTAAGAACTCGCTTTGGGTTGGAGCCGGTACCGCGCTGCGAGCCCTGTACCTACCAGCCTGTAGCCCGATGGCTTAACCACTGAGCCACCGATGTCGGTAAAACAGTAGAGACCAATTACGAGCAAAATAAAACAAAACTGAGGAGAAAAAGAAAAAAACTTGATCTTTAATAGTACATGATAAAGCTATATACAAAAGTTTCGCTGAATATCTTGAGGCATTGCGAAAACAAAATGCGACAGACGGACGGACGGACAGACAGACAGACGGACGGACAGATGGACAGAAGGACGGAGAAGAAACATTTAGTTATCTCCTGTTGGACCAGTGGGGAACTATTAAATACCTCTCGATTCTCCCACGGTCTCCCATGTAAAGAAAGTTTGTTTTGTTTAACGACATCATTAGAGCACATTGATTTATTAATCATCAGCTATTGGATGTCAAACATTTGGCAGTTGTGACTCCTAGTCATCTGAGAAAACCCGCTACATTTTTCCTAATGCAGCAAGGTATCTTTTATATGCACTTTCACACTGACAGGAAAGCACATACCACGGTCTTTAACCAAGGGCAAGCACGTCAGATGAGTACTCAACCGACTGAGCTAATTCCCGCCCCTCTTAGAGAGAAAACCCGCTACATTTTTCTGTCAGTAGCAAGGGATCTTTTATATGCACCATCCCACAGGTAGGATAGCACATACCACGGCCTTTGACATACCAGTCGTGGTGCACTGGCTGGAACGAGAAATAACATAATGAGCCCACCGGCGGGGATGGATCCTAGATCGACCGCTCATCAGGCGACCGCTTTACCACTGACCGGCCTCGGTGGTGTCGTAGTTAGGCCATCGGTCTGCAGGCTGGTAGGTACTGGGTTCGGATCCCAGTCGAGGCATGGGATTTTTAATCCAGATACCGACTCCAAACCCTGAGTGGGTGCTCCGCAAGGCTCAATGGGTAGGTGTAAACCACTTGCACCGACTAATGATCCATAACTGGTTCAACAATGGCCATGGTTTGCGCTAGACTGCCTGTGGGAAGTGCAAATAAAAGATCTCTTGCTGTCTGTCGTAAAAGAGTAGCCTATGTGGCGACAGCGGGTTTCCTCTAAAAACAGTGTCAGAATGACCATATGTTTGACGTCCAATAGCCGATGATAAGATAAAATATCAATGTGCTCTAGTGGCGTCGTTAAATAAAACAAACTTTACTTTTGCTTTACCACTGGGCTACGCCCCCCCCCCCCCCCCCCCCCCCCCCCCCCCCCCCCCACCGTCTGCTATGTAGCAAATTCTAGAACCTGTACGTGAAATAATACGGTATCGACATGACACAATTAATCATTCTATATTGGCGTTATCTTGATACAAACTATATATTTTTTCTTTACTTGGCCTAAGCAGTAGTGTACAAATAGCTTTCTCAAATCTTGATCTACATCACAGCTTGTGACACAGGACGTCACTCATTTTGCATTTCAAGTCCAGCGGTCTACATATCAATTGTCCAAGCTCGTTTCAAGCATGCAGTACGCCGATCTCGGTAAGTTTGTGTTGCGTGGTACCGTCTTTGGTTTATCGCACGGTGTCGTGATTGTGTTGAAAAAAAGTCTATGATGTGTTTTTATTTGATGCTTTAATTCGGCCTTTCAGATTCTACGATCAAGCCAGCAGTAGAGGCGGCCATTAAAGCGAAGGCGCATGCGTATTGCCCTTATAGCAACTTCCGAGTCGGATCAGCTGTTCTGACAGAAGATGGACAGATATTTGCAGGTATTAATTTAATTAACACAAAGAAAGAAAGAAATGTATTATTTAACGACGCACTCAACACATTTTATTTACGGTTATATGGCGTCAGACATATGGTTAAGGACCACACAGATTTTGAGAGGAAACCCGCTGTCGCCATTACATGGGCTACTCTTCCGATTAGCAGCAAGGGATCTTTTATTTGCGCTTCCCACAGGCAGGATAGCACAAACCATGACCTTTGTTGAACCAGTTATGGATCACTGGTCGGTGCAAGTGGTTTACACCTACCCACTGAGCCTTGCGGAGCACTCACTCAGGGTTTGGAGTCAGTATTTGGATTAAAAACCCCATGCCTCGACTGGGATCCGAACCCAGTACCTACCAGCCTGTAGACCGATGGCTAACCATGACGCCACCGAGGCCGGTGGTGATGATGATGATAATGATTATGATGATTATGATGATGATGA
>NC_054713.1:40758792-40786292 GCF_016097555.1 Gigantopelta aegis | reverse complement strand
TATTATGATGATGATGGTGATGGTGATGATGATAGTGATGATGATGATGATGGTGGTGATGATGATTATGATTATGATGATGATCATCATGATGATAACAACAATAGATGATTACAAATGTTTGATATCCAATAGCCGATGATTAATTAATCAATGAGCTCTAGTGGTGTTATTCAACAAAACAACTTTTATCTAAAAACTTTGTCAGAATTAAAAAAAAATTTGATATCCAGTTACAGATGCTTAATTAATCAATGTGTTCTAGTGGTGTCGTTAAACAAAACAAACTTCTTTTTTTCCATTTAGGCTGCAACGTGGAGAGCGCTTCTTACGGTCTGAGCGTTTGCGCTGAACGAGTAGCGATAATGAACGCAGTCACCCATGGTTACCAGTCTTTCAAAGCTATAGTAGTTTGCTGGTATGTAGTATATATAATATACTCTTCAAATAAAGTAGGGGAACTCTAAATAAGAATTTACAATTACCAAAATTGTAAGGTTTATTAGCTGTGGGGAATGGTTATATAATAATAGTGCATTAATTGGGCAAACATTACAACCGGTAGTTCAGTATTACAGTAGGTTTTATGACCACCAAAGATCTTGAAAGACGATTGGGGTCAGAAGTGAAATTTGAAAGTTGACGTTTTTTTTTATCAGTAAATCGTAAATTCAAGCAATAAAAATGACTAAAAACAAAACAATAACAACTGTATGATCAACAGAATGAAAACGATTGACAGAAATAATGTTCCACAGTGATTAATCAACCTTCCTGGAAATTGTCAAAATCGAGAATGACACCCCACGCATGTGTACGGGGCAACTGTGTGATGCACATGCAAACTATGGAATGTGTTTCGGTGCGTTGATAAACAGACTTGAACGTTCTTTACTAGGATGTCTGTGGTCAAAACGTATCTTCTGTCTGGTAGTTGATATTAACATTAATATTTTAGGTTCCCCTACTTTTTTGAAGAGTATATCAGGCCATCGGATTTCATGGTAACGATCGTTACCGGTAGCGTGTCGGTAGCGTGTCGGTAGCGTGTCGGCAAAACCACGGAACCGAAATTTCGTTTCCCATGATTATTATGTCGATTAAAAAAATTAAAATATTTATCTATACATATATATACTCTTCAAAAGAAGAAACGCAAAACCACATTGTCGTAACATTTGGAGAATTGATTTAATTATTGAATGGTGAGTCCGATAATTACCAAATGTTGCAGGATTGTTCACAATTCACTCTAGTCCATTATGAGTAAGTGATAGGACACACCACCAAGGTCAAGGTCATCTGGAGTCAATACCGGGTGTGGCCTCCGCGTGTGTTGACAACTGCCTGGCACCGCCTGCCCATTGAAGCAACCAGAGTACGGATGACGTCCCGGGGGATGGTGGCCCACTCGGCCTGCAAGGCTGCTGCCAGCTCGGGCAGGGTCTGGGGCTGTGGTTGTCGCTGTCGGAGGCGTCGGTCCAACTCGTCCCATAGATGCTCAATTGGGTTCAAATCCGGTGATATCGATGGCCAAGGAAGGACATTAATGTTGTTGTTCTGTAGGAAAGCCGTTGTGAGACGTGCTGTGTGAGGCCTGGCGTTGTCATGTTGGAACACTGCGTTGGCGTTGGCCATAACTGGAACGATGTGTGGCCGGAGGATCTGGTCAATGTAGCCCTGTGCATTCAGGTTGCCCTGCACGTGGACCAGGTCAGTTCTGCCAGTGTGTGAGATGGCTGCCCACACCATGACACTACCCCCGCCGAATCTGTCCACTTCCTGCACGCAGTTTGCCGCATAACGTTCACCACGACGCTTATACACGCGACATCTTCCATCATGACGTCGGAGCAGAAATCGGGACTCGTCACTGAACCACACCTGTCTCCATCGCAGTTGAGGCCATTGTCGATGAATCTGGCACCACTGCAGTCGATGAATCTGGCACCACTGCAGTCGGAGTCGACGGTGTTGTGGTGTTAAGATGACACCTCGAACTGGACGTCTGGCACGAATTCCTACCTCACGTAGGCGGTTCCGTACGGTCTGGTCGGATATCCTGCGCAAACCTGGTATTGCTGCGGCTGTGGAGGTGGCAGTAGTCAATCGTTCCCGAAGGTGGCGTACCCGGATGTAGCGGTCCTGCTCGGGGGTAGTGTCCCGTGGTCGACCGGATCTAGGGAGGTCACGTGTTGATCCATGTTGCTGGTAACGGTCCCACAGTCTGGAGATGGTGCTTGGGGACACATGGAATGCCCTGGCAACGGCCGTTCTGGATTCGCCTGCGTCTAGTCGGCCGATGGCATTGTTTCTCTGCGGTTCACTGAGACGTGGCATGTCATGGATTGTCAACTGTCGGCCAGATACAGAGGCCAGGCAAGCGAACACCCTACACTTTTATACTGTCGGTGTTCATGTTGCACGTGCAGACAACGCACGTGCAGTGGTGACATGGTTTGCACGTGGGTGCGTTTTTGCGAATATTCACGTTTTGGAACTTTATTGTACAGTAGCTGCGTTTTATCGAATGTAACCGTGGGAATGTGTTTGGGACATGCAATGACCTTATATTCACAAAACATGAACCGGTAGGAAACATAAAATCGGAGTTATAACCCATTTGTACCCTTTTGCGTTTCTTTTTTTGAAGAGTATATTATACAAATAATAATGTTTCTCATATAAAACTACTGGAGATAGTTTTCAACACAATCACGACACCCGATTCGGATTTTACTGTTTGCCATACTTCTCAGTGTTCGAGTAAACCCGAATCAGAGTTCGACACCGCGCTCAAATCAAACCTGACCAAAAATTGTAATATTGACATCATGGCATCTGCTCCAAAGAAGAAAAAGTCTGAATCCGTTTCTTTGAAAACTTTTTTTAAAATGGCCATTTATTGGAAGTCGATGCAGTCGATAACAATTGATATGTGTTAGATTTAGACCTTGCAGTGACCTTCACAAGTGAGATGCTTATGAAACTGGACAAATATTTTTTTTAAGAGGCCATTCATTTAGTACGATACAAAAAAAGTTCAGATTTTCGACATCCTTCTTCTTACTGTACATGTACAATCGAATAAGCGGAAATGACGTAAACTGTTATATTTATGTAGCTGTCGGTCAGAACTACATGCGTATGTAATGTGGAGGGGAGGGGAGGGGAAGGGGAGCGACTGTGTCGAAAATATTGAGTTTGAAAACGTGTCTCTTTCCACGGGTTTGTGCGTTGGATAATCGGTAGCTTGGGCGGACTCAACTTTTTCAGCCTAGAACTGACCGTAATGCAAACAGATCGGTGTATCTCGCAATCTAATTAACATTAGCTCCACTATTACATGTGGATCTAACAGCAGCCAGTTGGAGCTCATGTCCACCAATCAAAACCTTACTTGCAGAATCATGCCAGTGATTTGAAAATAATTTGAAAACATTCCGAATTATCCTGAGGGTATACGATATGTTTCATGTGAATTACGAATGCCTTATTTAGACCAGTAGAACTAATTTTAATCAGATTGTTAACAACACTGCGTAGTCTCCAATGTCCAGGTAACATTTCATCTGTAAATAATAATTTAAATAATGACCAAACACACTTCGCCTCTTATAAAGTTATTTGGAGCATACAAATTCTAAAAATATCTGGCGAGTCTATTTTACTGGCCGCAGTACAGCGAACCATATCAATACGTACGGGATGGATTATCAGTCTTCAATTTTACATTAAAATTTATTTATTTATTTATAAAAACCCCCCAACTAAATCAGTCTTCAGTTTTACATTACAAATTATTTATTTTATAAAATAAAAATATTTTAACGCATTCGTAATTCACACAAAACATGTCGTATACCCTCAGGATAATTCGGAATGTTTTCAAATTATTTTTAAATTACTTGCATGATTCTGCAAGTAAGGTTTTGATTGGTGGCCATGAGCTCCAACTGGCTGCTATTAGATCCACATGAAATAGTGGAGCTAGTTTTAATTAGATTGGTGTATCTCGGTGATGGTGCAAACGGCCAGTTGGGGACTTGGTGATTTTCAGAACTACTGGGCATCATTAAACTTATTAACATATATAATAACCCCGAACTCAAATAGATTTAAAAAAAATATATATCTTTCGGGTGAGCATGACTTGACCCCCCTATAAAGTTCACTAGCCCCAGTCTGGAACACACACACACACACACACCGGCTAAAATGAGTGCACACGCGCCTGGTTCTTTAGGATAGGCATAATTAAAGACTATCGTTTCGGCCAGTGCACCACGACTGGTATATCAAAGGCCGTAGTATGTACCATCCTGTCTGTGGGTGGTTCATATAAACGATCCCTTGCTGCTCATGGAAAAATGTAGCGGGTTTCCTCTCTAAGATTGTATGTCAAAATTACTAAATGTTTGACATCCAATAGCCGATGATTAATAAATCAATGTCGTTAAATCAGGTGTCGTTAAACAAAACAAAACTTGGTTTTGGGTGTATGATTGGTGTTATTGTTAGGCATTTGAGACAAATCTTGAATGGCAGTCCTCTTAAAGGTATCGCACCACTATTGTACGTGGACTTGGACTTGTAACATAATAGATAAATATATTAAACCTTTTTATTACAATAAACCATCAACATTTTAATTAACGCAACTACTGTCTAGCGACAATTCAAAACAGCTAATTAAATTGTGTATTTGAACACTGCTACCACGCATAGAACAGACAACATTGATACATGACATATGTTATTATACTGTATATTATTGCTATGCATTCATTACCCATTTACTATAGAATTTTATTGATTGTAACCCGATGCTACATACCATTCCCCGCAGTGTGCACATTATATTATTTTATATATAAATATGTATGTATGCCTACAAAATGTATATTTTTTGGAAAAATAAAATGTGTGTTTATATGTTGATGTGTACTAATTAGGATCTATCTACGTCCCGGTACTCATTAATGGCCATTTTACCTGGTTGACGGTGTGTGAGTCAAAAGGTAACAACGAACTAATTCTGTACCACAGTGCAGTTATTAGCATTAAAAATTCGGTCACTAGTTATGTTGTAGGTATTACAAAAAGTAAAATAAAATAATTTTTTAAAATGATATACAATAATATCGGCTCCAACCTAAATTTTGACGGCTGTAAATCTGTCTGTCTGTCCGTCCGTCGTTTGTCTGTGTGTCTGTATCTATGTCTGTCTGTTTGTTAATTTTTATATGTTAATACAACAAACTATCCAATTTAAAAGTAACATAACATTTTTATTCAAACTTCAGTAACACATTAATTGTTTCCATAATTCATTTCCACGATTCATTTTGAACGCAAAACATTTTCCGTCGATTCTCGCAGCTTTCAATTTGAATGCAAAAGTTCTCCGATGTGATCAGTGTTATTTTGTGGCTGATCAACTCGCCTTTCAGAGACCGGATTCTGGTATCGATAGTGCGGTATTTTCGTGCCGGAGTTCCCCAGTTACCATCTAACTGCTATAGTTTAAAGGGACATTCCTGAGTTTGCTGCAATTTTTAAGATGTTATTGACTAACAGAGACTTTTTAACGATTTTAATTACATATCAAATATATTTTCCTGCATAACATATTAGTGGCTGTATATTAAACGTGTTTCTGATCGTTCTATTATTTGTACTAGCGTAAATTTAATTTTATTCCTAAATCGTTTTTTTCGTACGTACGAAATTATTTGAAGATAAAATCCAGTTTGGGCTTCTTACAAATATTACGACGACCAGAAACACATTGAATATACAGACACTGGTATTCTAAACAGGAAAATATATTTAGTATGTAAGTTTAATCGTCGAAATATTTTATTAGTCGGAAACATCTTACAATGCAGCAAACTCAGGAATGTCCCTTTAACTTCCACTGTAGACGGCCTCGGTGGCGTTGTGGTTAGGTCATCGGTCTACAGGCTGGTAGGTAATGGGTTCGGATCCCAGTCGAGGCATGGGATTTTTAATCCAGATACCGACTTCAAACCCTGAGTGAGTGCTCCGCAAGGCTCAGTGGGTAGGTGTAAACCACTTGCACCGACCAGTGATCCATAACTGGTTCAACAAAGGCCATGGTTTGTGCTATCCTGCCTGTGGGAAGCGCAACTAAAAGATCCCTTGCAGCCTGTCGTAAAAGAGTAGCCTTTGTGGCGACAGCGGGTTTACTCTAAAAAACAGTGTGAGAATGACCATATGTTTGACGTCCAATAGCCGATGATAAGATAAAAAAAAAACGTGCTTTAGTGGCGTCGTTAAATAAAACAAACTACTTTTTTTCTTCTCTTTTTGGGATATGCATATAAAACGTAGCTCAATAACCACCTGTTAGACATCAAGTTTAAAGGTGCTGATATGTCGTTAAACAAGGAGTGGCAACAGCGGGTTCCATCTCCAAGACTATATGTCAGAGTTACCAAATGATCGACATCCAATAGGCGATGATTAATAAATCAATGTACTCTAGTGGTGTCGTTAAACAAAAAAACCTTTAACGTTAACTCTCATTATCTTTGTGATCGTTAACCTTATGTCCGACGCCATAAGGGGCGAGACGTAGCCCAGTGGTAAAGCGCTCGCTTGATGCGCGTTCGGTTTGGGATCGATCCCCGTCATTGGAGCCCATTGGGCTATTTTTCGCTCCAGCAAGAGCACTACGACTGGTACATCAAAGGCCGTGGTATGTGCTATCGTGTCTATGGGATGGTGCATATAAAAGATTCCTTGCTGCTAATCGAAAAGAGTAGCCCATGAAGTGGCAACAGCGGGTTACCTCCCTCAATATCAGCGTGGTCCTTAACCATATGTCGGACGCTATATAACCGTAAATCTAATGTGTTCAGTGCGTCGTTAGATAAAACATTTCCTTCTGGGATGTCGTTAAACATTCATTCATTCATTCATTCTTTCCTTTCGACGCCATATAACTGTAAATTAAAAATGTAAAAATGTACAACGTTAAATGACACCTCTTTTTCTTCTTCTTCTTTTGTTTTCCCCAGCGACATAAAGGGCTCCTTCGAAGGATCATGTGGTGCGTGTAGACAGTTTTATGCAGAGGTAGGTTAGAAATTCAACGTAGAACGTAAACAAAAAAACCCCAACCCCAAAAACAAAACTAATAGAAAAGGAAGCATCTAGGTTTTACAACCAATTTCTGACAAAGCTCCTTTAATGCTGTTAATGATCATCAGGGCCGTAGCTAGCGGGGGATGGGGGTGGGGGGATGGTGGTAAGGGGGCAGTTGCCACCCCCAGAGAAAAATCCGGAAAAAATATAGAAACTTAAAGAAAATGCTCTTCTTAACCGTGTTGCCCCCCCCCCCCCCAACAAAAATCCTAGCTACGGCCCTGATGATGATCCGCTTATGATGATGATGATGATGATGTGGTGGTGGTGTTGGTGATGTTGATAATGATGATGATGATGATGATGATAGCTAATGGTAGTAGTATATATATAGTAACAGTGATAGTGGTGATGATTATGAAGGCAATAATGATAACAATGATGATGATGGCTGCGATGTTGATAATGACGTCGACGATGATCATGATGATGCTGTTAAGTTCATGATAATAACAGAAGTAGTAGCAGTGATAGTGGTGGCGATTACAGCGATGACGACGACGACGATGATGATGATGACGACGGTGATGGTGATGGTGATAGTGATGATGATGGTGGTGGTGATGATGATGATGATGATGATGACAATTCTTATGACTGAGGGTTATGATGATGGTAGTGGTGTTGGCTGTGATGATGATGATGATGATGATCATCATCATCATCATCGAACATGATCGTCATCATTATCATCATCATCATCATCATCGAGCATCATCATCGTCATCATCATCATCATTATCATCATCATGACATAAGGTAGTCATAAGGTATTACTATTCCCAGTGCTGAAAATCTGTAACTTTTTAAACTTGTTTCAATATGATTTCAGTTTGGTCTCGACTGGGAGATATACCTGGTGAAACCGGACAAAACGTGGAAGAAGGTTCTCGTGAAGGAGTTACTTCCCATGGCGTTTAGTCCCAAGTCGCTTCAAGAAGAACGAATCACCGACAGCAGCAACTGAAGCAGAAATTCTGTGTCGATATTCTATTCAGGAAAACTTCATTTCACGAAATGGTGGTGGACTGAACAGTTCGCAGCGGAAACTGGTCATTTTAGTGTTCATTTTTAAAGAATAGTTGCTCATCTAATGGGGTTTTGAGATTGTTTTTTTCTCTCTTTTTTCAATTTGTTTTTTCTTATGGTGGATTGAATAATTGATTATTCGCGGAAATTGGTCAAATTGGTGTACATTTTTCAGAAATACTTGCTTATAGGAAAAAAGTATTTATTTAATGACGGGGGCGGGACGTGGTAAAACACTCGCCTGATGCGCGGTCGGCCTCGGGTCGATCCCCGTCGGTGGGCTCATTGGGCTCGTTACAGCCAGTGCACCACGACTGGTATATCATAGGCCGTGGTATGTGCTATCCTGTCTGTCGGATGATGCATATAAAAGATCACCTGTTGCTACTAATGGAAAAATGTAGCTGGTTTTCTCTCTAAGACTATATGTAAAAATTACCAAATGGTTGACATTCAATAGCCGATGATTAAAAAAATCAAGGTGTTCTAGTGGTGTCGTTAAAAAAAACCAAAATGTAATTTTCCATTAGCCGATGATTGCACTTTTCCAAAACACTAAAGAGCGCGAAACGCCACGTTTGACATTATTTTAACAAAATAACAACAACCAACAAAATCAATAACAATACAACTTTATTATTATTAGGAATTTAAATGTATTGAATAGTAAACACATCAATAATTCAGATGTATTCTGACATTATTAAGAGGTAGATTTCAAAGGAATAAGATCAGGTCAGGTCAGGTAAACTTTTAACATGCTTATATGCCACTAGAGCTTCAAGCATGTCTGCCCAGGGGCCGAGTCCTGGATAGCCAGGGGTCTGCTCCGGGCCAGAAATTTAACAGGACAATTTAGAAAATTACTCTAAAATTAAATAAATATAGGGACTAATTTACTAATAATTAATAAAAATTTGTTTGGTGTCTTCCAAAATTGAAAATTAATATAATATAAAAATCATAATCTTTTAAATTTCTACACCATTATTTATCTTTTTGAGCGGGCTATTCCAAAAAGGAAATACAGAAGCATTTAATAATTAAAATTTAACATTACCAATTAAGCCCTGTCTGGAGAGAACGGGATGATTGAAGGTTTAGCAAGGGCCATAGGAAAGTAGTTATTGAAATTCTTTTTTTAAACAGTATAAGGAGGTGTACCGAACATATCGGTAACTAAGGTGTGACCGAAATGAGGGGAGGGAGGCAAGCGTGAAAAAAAGGGAGAGGGGGCAAACCCCCAGACAAACCTATCTCTCCCTACGGCCTAAACCGCCTACGCCACCTATCCTCCGGTGGCGTACTCCGCCCCCCCCCCCCCCCTCGCCCGACCGGACCCCCCC
Source organism: Gigantopelta aegis (assembly GCF_016097555.1). NCBI lineage: Eukaryota > Metazoa > Mollusca > Gastropoda > Neomphalida > Peltospiridae > Gigantopelta > Gigantopelta aegis. The sequence continues at coordinate 40,776,744 of NC_054713.1, read as the reverse complement.
CCCCCATCCGTCCAACCGTCGTGCCCTCCAATATCAGCACCCCTCGTGTAGATTTCCAGTGGTGGTATCCCTAGGAGAGGGACACATATTACTTAACCAGCGCTGGTGGCAGTAATTAAGAAGCTCTAGTTATAGAGTGATAGTTGAGTCTGGCAAGTCGTGGCAGTGAAACGTATTCTGTAGAATCGAAGAACCGAGGCGCCTCTCTGTAGACCAAAAGAACATAAACGTTACGTCATTCAAAAGACACTGGCACCCTTTAATTTGGAAAACCAAACGACTGATAGAAGGAATAAGAAATTTCCGCTGACATTAATAAGAGGTTGTATATGTGAAATCATTACTAACATTAATACTTGTCACAAACTTTACTGACATGAAAATGGTTATATACTTGAAATCTTTACTGACATAAATAAGAGGTATAACCTTAACTGTCACAAAAGGTTTATAGATATAAAAAGCTGATCGAGATCGAGGTTATAATATATGATAGCCATTTATTACCAAGACTCTTGCTTCGACTGGAGTCTATCGCGACTAATTTACATATACTGAAAACATGTCCTCTGGGCAGGCTACTGTGACTAACATTTCCTGCTATCTGACCTCTGACCTCGCACGTTGAAGTAATAAATCACCGAAGCAATTAATGGCTTTTACTCTAGAGTATCACTTTATAATATATATCTATAACCCGTGATAGCTCAGTTGGTAGAGCGGAGGACTGTAGAGTTATACATTGATATCCTTAGGTCACTGGTTCAAATCCGGTTCGCGGGAATCTTTTTTACAATTTTATTTTTGACACCCATATTTTAGTTTGATTCGACGAGGTAGGGCAAATCACGACTTTTGATATACCAGTCGTTGAATACTGGTTGGCAGGGTAAAAATACCCAATTAATCCACTGATGGTGCTCTATGACAGTGAATAAGTGAATGAATGAATGAATGATTGTATGAATATTTAACAACTAATTAGCACAAAAAAGTTTGTTTCTTTTGGTTAACGACACCACTAGAGTACATTGATTTATTAATCATCGGCTGTTGGATGTCAAACATTTGGTAATTCTGACATATAGTCTTAGAAAGGAAACCCGCTATATTTTTTTCATTAGTACCAAGGGATCTTTTGTATGCATACCACGGCCTTAAATCCGATACTACTGATGGTACTGTATTGAGTCGGAATTCGAACAAGATTGGAAAAATGTAGCTGGTTTCTTCTCTAAGACTATATGTCAAAATTACGAAATAGTTGACATTCAATAGCTGATGATTAAAAAAATCAATGTGTTCTAGTGGTGTCGTTAAACAAAACAAAATGTAATTTTCCATTAGCTATGTCAGCTATATATACTTATATTTGGGCTTTATATTACAAAGACATTTTATGTTTGTCAGGACATTAGACACACACATATACTGAACAAAAAAAAGAAACTTCCGATTTGTACATATAGTATTTGTTGTGTTAAAGAATTCAGTGTGTAATGAAATTATATAGGTAGTATTAGCCTTGAGCTGTATTATCAGGATTCATGAATTTTATCGATTATTTTTGCACTGTTAATCGTCGACAACGTGAAATTCAATTTGCACGTGCATGCATGGTTCGACATGTCCCGTGTAGTATTCGGTCAATTTGTTTTACTTGTCTTACTGACATTGTTGTCAAGTGAACGAAAACGCTTCAAAATTTGTAAAAACAATAACGTTTTTTACATTGTAGCATTTTTAGTATGCCAAGAATACCCAATAATTTACGCGAACGGGCGATTGGCATGTTTGATGCTGGCATGTCGACAGAAGACGTTGCAAGGCATGTTGGGAGTTCTAGTCGAGCGATACGAAATCTTCGCGTAAGATTTCGAACGACAGGAAGCACCAACGACTTGCCACGCCGTGGACGTCCGCGTGTTACAACGCGTGGTCAAGACCGCTATATCATGAACACGTATTTGCGCAATCGATTCCAAACTGCCACTGCTACTGCTGCCAACACACCTGGGCTTCATAATAACCGAATCAGTGGGCAAACTGTTCGTAATCGTCTGCGAGAGAACGGTTTACATGCACGACGTCCTTACGTCGGATGCGTTTTAACGCAACGTCATCGTCTAAATCGTCTTAATTGGGCACGTGTACACACTCGTTGGATACGGCGACGCTGGAATACCGTTCTTTTTTCGGATGAATCCAGATTTTCTTTACAACGTGGTGATGGCAGGGTGCGCGTCTACCGTAGGAGAAATGAACGCTATGCTGACTGTTGTGTTCTTGAACGAGATCGTTTCGGGGGTGGGGGTTCTGTCATGGTCTGGGCAGCCATTGCCCATGGTTATCGTTCACCACTAGTCGTCATTGATGGCAATTTAAATGCTCAATGTTACCGCGATGACATTCTCGCTCATCACGTCATTCCTCTGTTCCATAACGACGCCGACATCTCGATTTTTCAGCATGAAAATGCCACCTCTCATACAGCTAGAGGCACTGTAAATATTCGTAGGACAAATAACATTGATTTCATTGATGACTGGCCCGCTAAAAGTCCTGATCTCAACCCCATCGAGCATGTCTGGGATAGTCTGGACAGACGATTGAGGCGTCGTCCCAACCCACCCGCTAACGTCAACGAACTTCGTCAAGCGCTCATTCAGGAATGGAACAATATTCCACAGGCAGAAATCAACACTTTAGTCAATTCTATGCGCCTGCGATGCACTGCAGTGGTCAATTCAAGAGGTGGTCATACCCGTTGTTAAGTGGGTGGGTTTTTTTTTAACCCCTACCACACTTGGTCAAAATTTCTCCCCGTTTCTGTTAACCTATGGCCATGATTTTTGCACCAAACGATGCATCATGGAACACTCTTTAAACGCATATATAACAATTATTCCCCCCGGTTTGTTTTCATCAAGTTATGTTCAAGCAAAGTTAGCGGAAGTTTCGTATTTTGTTCAGTATATATGGATGGTGATCAGATGAATGTTGGAGTCTCAGTATTTCCATTTCAGTATGGGACTACTTGGCAGGGCCGTGCTCCACGCTTGCTGTCAGATGAGCTATTTCGGTATCACCCGAGCCCGGGATACACGGAACCTGCAGTGTATGTCGGGTAATCGACCCCCATTTAGAGTCATACATTAGGAAAACACACCCATTTTCACCAATCTAATTAAAATTAGCTCCACTATTACATGTGGATCTAACACCAGCCAGTTGGAGCTCATGTCCACCAATCAAAACCTTACTTGCAGAATCCTGCCAGTGATTTAAAAATAATTTGAAAATATTCCGAATTATCCTGAGGGTATACGATATGTTTCATGTGAATTACGAATGCCTTATTTAGACCAGTAGAACTAATCTTAATCGGATTGCTAACAACACTGCGTAGTCCCCAATGTCCAGGTAACATTTCGTCTGTAAATAATAATTTAAATATTGACCAATCACACTTCGCCTTTTATAACGTTATTTGGGAGCATACACATTCTAAAAATATCGGGCGAGTCTATTTTAGTGGCCGCAGTACAGCGAACCATACCGATACGTACGGGGTGGGTTATCAGTCTTCAATTTTACATTAAAAATTAGTTATTTATTTATAAAAAAAACAACTAACTAAATTAGTCTTCAGTTTTACATTACAAATTATTTATTTTATAAAATAAAACATGTTTTAAGGCATTCGTAATTCACACGAAACATGTCGTATACCCTCAGGATAATTCGGAATGTTTTCAAATTATTTTTAAATCACTGGCAGGATTCTGCAAGTAAGGTTTTGATTGGTGGACATGAGCTCCAACTGGTTGGTGTTAGATCCACATGTAATAGTGGAGCTAATTTTAATTAGATTGCATTTTCACATATGTGGGAGAAACTCGGTGTATTTGACCATACTCGTTCCCAATGGGGCTGGATTTATCTCAGCCGGTAGAACACTCGCATGAGATGCGTGCGTCGCAGGATCGAACCACCTCAAGGCTGCTTTATACTTCAGTACGATCTGTAATCGTATCGATTTCATCCGATATATATCGTATTCAAAGGACTAGTTCATATTTCCGTTGAATCGTTTGGTTTGCGAATAGCCGCGATTCTTACGATAAATATCGGAGAGGCATTTATACTTTTCAAGTGCATGCGATTGCCTATTTGCGTTTGGTACTTTCAAGATGGATGACGTCTTGCTCATACATTTTCTTCGGAGGCGAAAGCGCAAGAAGAGTGGCGAGCAGAGGAGGGAATGGTATATTCGTCCACTTAAACAGAACTAGACCATACAATGGGAAGTTCCATTCTCTAGTCCGGGACATGCGTATTTTACAAGATAACCAAGTACACTTCAGATACTTTCGTATCGCGATGGATAGATTTGATTATTTGCTTATTACACATGCCAAGACTCACAGCGTTCCAGCGGTAGAGCGTCCGCTCCTGGGGTGTATTTTCGAAGCTCTCTTTGCGCTACGATTACTAAAACTCTTTTAAGTGATGACGTTATACATTAAATTACGTTGTGACGTCATCTGTTACGACAATTTAACGATTCTTAGCTCTAAGATAGCTTCAAAAATCTTGCCCCTGGTGCGGTGGGTCAGCAGTGCTCCACCACTTGTGTTATAACGGTCGTGGTATGTGCTATCCTGTCTGTGGGATGGTGCATATAAATGCCTGACGCCATATAACCGTAAATAAAAATGTGTTGAGTGCGTCGTTAAATAAAACATCTCTGTATGTATGTATGTATGTATGTATTGATGTATGAATATCTATATATTGTATGTATGTCGAGGTTGACTCTTACACACATAAATATTAACGCACTGGCGCAGGGCATAATTAAATCCTTTCAGGCCTCACAAATTGTCCCATGCCGTTGCTGGGACTCGAACCTGTGGCACCGAATCGCCCGCAAATTGCAAGACTAACCACGATACGCTCTGAGCTATGTATGTATGCATGTACATGTGTATTTAAGAATGAATGAACGCACTGGCTCAGGAATTTTTTAAAAACTAAAAAAACATTATTTTCTAATTTTGCCCCAGGGATTCGAAATTGATTTTAAATTGACCGTTGTGATATACAAAATATAACTGTTTTTCGGTCTTGTTTTAAATTTATTTGGCTAGTACTATGTTTTGTTTACAGCCGGATACGATGTATTTGTTTTTAAAAAATTGTTAGGAAAGGGATAACAACAAACCAACCACTGAAAAATGGACTGGCTTAGAGGCTTAAGCGGCGTGTAGTCGGGTGGAGACTAAGATATCCTTGAGACTTGGATTTTTTCTATATGCAATAACCGGACGTGCTGTAATAGGATTTTTCATAACAGTTTGCAGATTTAAAAACTCCTCCTTCATAAGTTTACCAATATCAACGCTACGTCGACTGTAAATTATTGGAAAAATTATTTTATCTCTTTTTACAGCTTTACCAGATTCAACGTTGATTCCAAATGGCTGTTTTGTCTGTAATGTACGAATCCAGAAGGCCTCTCGTTCAAGTCTCAAGAGGTCTGTATCGGCTTTTGAACCAAGTATCAGGGGTTGTTCAATTGGAATTATTTCAAAATTTTCATCTAACGAATGGTCAGGTAGATTGAAGTGATTGGCGACAGGGGTGTCAACTTCATGCCGAATATCATACTTGTGACAAACTGCTCTAATTCTCAGTTGGTTTTGCGTTTGTCCTACGTACCGTTTTTTTACATAAATTACAGGTGATTAGATATACTACATTTTTCGAATCACAGTTCATGTCTGTCCGAATTTGATATTCAATTTTGGTCTGTTGACTTTTGAAAGTCGACTGCGTTTTAAGTAAGTTGTGAAGTCTACACCTGGTTTTCACACATGTAGTAGAGGAGCCAGTGCTTATTTGAGGTAGTTGGTTATGCTGAAGTTTGTATGGTTTATAGTCTTCAGTTGCCCTAAAGGGATTTTCTAATTCTCGAACAGTTTCAGATTTAATTTTTCTTAAAAACCGTTTTGAATATCCCCTAGGTTTTAAAGCACTAAATAAAAGTGAACAAGCCTCATTGAAATTCTGTTTGTTACTCGAATTTCTGTGAAATCTAATAATCTGAGATTTAACAATGCCTTTAAAGGTGTGGCATGGGTGAAAAGACTTGCAGTGGAGAAGTTGGTGTATGTCTGTGGGTTTGAAATACACTTTGTAGTCTAGGTAACCTGATGTTTCAAACTGTGTACCTTTATAAATTGTTACATCCAAAAAGTCAACTGATGTATCTGATATGGTGGCCTTAAGTTTGATATTGTCATCCTGTTGATTTAATAGCTCAAAAAGTTCCAAAATTCTTGTTTAGAATGTGGCCAAATGATACGTATATCGTCGAGATATCTGAGGTACAAAAAAGAGGTGTTACTCGATTTCTTTAAAGCAGCCTCTTCCCATTCGGCGACATAGATAGATGCAAAGTTTGGACTAAAACGTTTGCCCATAGCACAACCACACACTTGCTGATACATTTCTCCATCAAACTCAAAATCATTTCCTTTTAGGCTTAATTCTAACAGCTCAATAATATTCGTATCTGGTCTGTTTGGATCTGGGTACTTATCGAATGCTCTCTTAACTGAATGAATGCCCGCATCAATACCTATGTTGGTGTACATGGAGTCAATATCAGGGTAACCAAGAATGAATGTTTTTGGGATTTTGGTTTTTGATAATTTTGACTAACGTATGTATGTATGTATGTATGTATGTGTGTATGTATGCATGTATTTATGTATGTATGTATGTATATATGTATGTACGTATGTGCATATGTATGTATGCGGACAAAGAATAGCCCAGTGGTAATATACCTCGGCACTTGTATGTCGATGTCCCGATGTTTGATAAAGAACGATAGAAATGACATTGATTGGAAATACTTCCAAGTAGACTTTTGGCCTCCTGGATCACCACTTCTTCCCGACATTTTCTTCTTCTCTCTGGCGAAGATGTCCCTCCGATTTCTCCATCTTGATTTCAAATTATTAGCGATTTTTCCAGTCGCCTGTTCTATTTTCTCCCAACAATTATCGGCTCTTTCTGTGTCTCTGTATTCCCGCATAGACGTATCATACAGATTAGGATACTTTCTAACTTCTTCTATAAGTTGCTCATCATCTGCAGCACTAAAAGACCTGTTTTTCTTTGTCGCTTCTGGTCCGCCATCGTATTCATTTATCGCATGAAATAAATGGTTCGATATTCATGCAATTGCATCCCGTGCGTATAATTTTTATCGCTGATGACGTAGCCAACACATGTCCGATTTCAGTGCGTTCAGTACGATGACATTCCGATCTCCTTGCCACCTATGCGTTCGATACGATGTCAGATCGTACTGAAGTATAAACAAGCCTTCAGTGGACCCATTCACCGGATTGGGTTTTGTCTCGTTCCAATCAGTGAACCACGACTGATCAAAGGCCGTGGTATGTGCTTTCCTGTCTGTGGTAACGTGGACATAAAAGATCCCTTGCTGCTAATGGAAAAATGTAACGGGTTACCTCTGATGACTACGAGTCAGAATTACCTTCTTTTTTCTTTTTCTTTTTAATCAAATAGCCGATGATTAATTAATCAGTGATTGATTAATGTGCTCTAGTGGTGTCGTTGAACCAAACAAACGTTTACGTTCCGTTCCTAGTCACGCTGATGACGTTTCATTGACCCCCCGTAAAAGGTTCTTTGTTAACGAACATTCATTTGCAAGTATACGTTACTATTTATTACTCATATTACGGTTTAGGAATAATAGCCATGTATGGCTTGGCACGGCAGTCCCCTGTCCCGAGTCAGACCCCCGATCCTATCGGAGGCCGGACTCGGGATAGGCGTGTTCGAAACCCTAGTGGTATATGGACACGTTAAACCAGTTACTAAGCTAAGCTAAGCACGGCAGTTGCTATACGACTTTTAGTTTAACTGGTGCAACCAAGGCCATGCCAAACAGGCTTTAGAGAGGGGATGGTGAGGGGGTTTTGAGGGAGTGGTGAGGGTTTTTTTAGAGGGTAGAGAGGGGTGTTGAGGGGTTTTTGAGAGGGTGGAGAGGGGGTTGTGAGGGGGTGGAGAGAGGGTAGACAGGGTTGAGTGAGGATGGAGAGAGTGTGTGGAGATGGGTTGGAGAGAGGGTGGATAGGGGTGGAGAGAGTTTGGAGAGAGTGTGTAGAGATGGGGTGGAGAGAGGGTGGGCAGGGGTGGGCAGGGGTAGGCAGGGGTGAGGGTGGAAAAAGGGTGGAGAGGGTGAGAGTGGAAAAAGGGTGGAGAGGGGGTGGTGAGGGGTGGAGAGAGTGTGTAGAGATGAGGTGGATAGAAGGTGGACAGGGGTGGGCAGGGGGTGAGGGTGGGAAAAGGGTAGAGAGGGGGTGGTGATGGGGTGGAGAGGGGGTGGATAGGGAGAGTTGATCCCTAGCAACTATATGAAAAAAATAGCCTTGTTAATCTGAAAGCGTTCTACCAACCCCAAATAAACAAACTTTCAGAAAAAGGTTCCACCGAGGGGGTTCGATCCTTCGACCCAAACACCGCAGTCGAGATCTCCACAGGCTAAGAAAAATTCACCCTCCCCACCTCCCCCCGCACCACTAGCTGGAGATTACATTACAATAATGTGCTCTGAGGGCGTGCAGGGACCCATTCACCGCCCTTCCCCTTCCCTTGCCCCGTTATTCTATACCAACCACGGCCTTGTACTGTCCTGAAGAAAAAAAACCCACAACAAAAAAACCCCAAACCTTTCTATGTTAGCCCTTAGTCATCTGCGTGAAATGTAAACTTTATTAGATCACTAACTGAGTGGAGACATTGTCAGTGTTGGTAACTTGAGACTGACAGACCGACTGACAAACTGACGGAGTCACTGCATTTAATATATCTGATACCTCCAGCCAGTGATGCCGTGAAAACGAGGCTAATGTATGCAAAATGTCATTGGGGGACCTTCAAGGTCAGTTAAGCTGTTCTAGTCTTGACATAAATGAATGGATACGGATGGATGGATGGATGATGGATGAATGAATGAATGATGGATGAATTAATTAATGAATGTTTGGATGAATGGGTGGATGGATGGACGGGTGGATGAAAGGATAAATGAATGGCTGGAAGGAAGGAAGGAAATGATTTATTTAATGACGCACTCAACACATTTTAGTCACGGTTATATGGCGTCGGACATATGGTTAAGAACCACACAGATATTGAGAGAGGAAACCCGCTGTCGCCACTTCATGGGCTACTCTAAATGGATGGATGCATGAATGAATGGATAAATGAGCGAATGGATAGATGGATGGATGGATAAATGAATGGATGGATGAATGAATTAAATAATGAATGGATGGATGGACTGATGAATGAATTTGTGCATGAATAAATTAATGATGAATGAATGAATGAATGAATGAATGTTTAACGACATATATCGGCCATTGGGTGTCAAAAATGGATGAAAATTAATGATAAACATGCAAAAATTCCATAATTATTAATAAAGCACAGTGTAAACAGTTGTGAAAAATGACATCCATTGAAGATTCATTGATGCATACCAGCATAACACGATAAAAATAATATCAGTTTTTTAAGCAACAACACAACAAACGAAGCGTGTTGTAAGCAAAAATATGTTAATACACATCAAATCACTTAAAACGACAAAAAGAAGAAGAAAAAAAAAAAAGAGATATATTTGAAAATATTATTACAGATACTGGGTCCACATTAAGCTGAACAAAACATAGTACAATATATAATGAATGAATGAATGAATGAATGAATGTTTAACGACATCCCAGCACGAAAAATACATCGGCTATTGGGTGTCAAACTATGGTAATGCAAACAAATAAGGTGATGATCAACATCAATATAAAAATTCATCATTTAAATAAAAACAGTGTAAAGGACTGTGCAAAAACACAAATATCACAGATAGATACTGACTTTTACTCAAAACTTCAATTTTGTGTTGTATTGGCCATTCTCAAAGAGAATGTTACACCCCTGTACCACAGTGAGGTTACAGCACGCGCAGGGGTAGTACAATATATAAATTCAATAGTTTGGTATTAAAAATTCCGATTTGATCCTTTCAGTTCAATTTCGGTCGTCAGTTCAGTTCCACATGCTAAAGGGCCAAAACTTACTCACCTTGTACTATACTCAGAGGCGGATCAGTGAGGGGGGTCCGCCCCCCCCCCCCCACATTTTGCGACAGTTATAGTTTTATTATATATTAATTTTCTTTTTTCTTACGTTTTCAAAATGTTCTTGCCAAATGAAGGGGGACGACCCCCTCCAAACTTTCCCCAAAGTTCCGTTGGTATTCTGCCTCATGTCATTACCGCCAAATGATTTTCTGGATCCGCCACTGAGCTGAGACTTAAGGGAGTGATTGGGAGCGAGAGTGACGGCTCCCCTTAATCAGCGAGGTCTGGTGATGTATACTTCGTGTCATTCGTGATGTTTTCATATTTATTGAAACCGGCCGCGGTGGTCTAATGGTTAGGTCGTCGGACCGGTTACCACTTAAAGCGAGTTTAACGACTCAATGGGTTAGTGCAAGGCCACTACACCGACTTCTCTATCATTTAACAACTAACCCTCTGTCCTAGACGAATAGTTCGCTTGATGCGCGGGTGGTTTGGGATCGATCCCTGTCGGTGGGCCCATTGGGTTATTTCTCGTTCCAGTCAGTGCACCACGACTGGTATATCAAAGGCCGTCATATGTGCTATCCTGTCTGTGAGATGGTGCATATAAAAGATCCCTTGCTACTAATGGAATAAATCAATGTGCTCTAGTGGAGTCATTAAACAAAACAAACCTCTTAGACAGATAAGTCAAAAAGCTAAGGACAGCGTGCTTGAACCGTAATTGGATATAAGCACGAAAATAAGATTATGATTTTGATATACCAGTCGTGGCGCACCCGTTAAAACGAGCCGGAGAAAGTCTTGGTCAATTCATTTTACTCCACCCCTACTTCCACAACCCTGAGCGAATAATTCAAAGAAAGAATATTGTTAAGTTCATACCTTGAACAAGTTGGAAACTCAGTCACTGTAGAATATTTCTATCAAGAACGTTTTTGAAAAAGAAAAATATTTGTTTTGTGTAACAACACCACTGGAAGGAAGGAAATGTTTTATTTAACGACGCACTCAACACCTTTTATTTATGGTTATATGGCGTCGGACATATGGTTAAGGACCACACAGATATTGAGGGAGGAAACCCGCTGTCGCCACTTTATGGGCTACTCTTTTCGATTAGCAGCAAGGGATCTTTTATATGCACTATCCCATAGACAGTATAGCACATACCACGGTCTTTGATATACCAGTCGTGGTGCACTGGCTGGAGCGAGAAATAACCGACGTGAATCGATCACCGAAAAGATGTGAGTATAGCTGATCATCGCAATCACTAAACTTCATATCCAGGTGCTGATCAAGGGGCAGGGTGCTTCAGGGTCCACGGAACAGGGAGGCCGCGGGTTCCACGCACCCACGTTTCCTTGTTATTGTGCTCAGTAGTCTGAAAATGTTGTATTTGAACACCTGGAAATAAAGGTTTCTTTGGAGAGCATACCCCCCCCCCCCTCCAACACACAACAGGTTTAGGCTATTCGGTCATTAAATTTCCATCCCCTGCACCATCGAACTGGTAATGCTCCCCCACCCCACTTTCAAATTCGACCAACTGATCATTATATTATATACCCCACCACCCACAAACTAATAGTAGTTTGGTTACAAACCAAAGTAATTTATGTAACGGTACAAACGTGTAGCATTTCATTTCATTTCAACATATTTTCGATCTTATATCTAATTAAGGTTCAAGCACGCTGTCCTGGGCACACACCTCAGCTATCTGGGCTGTCTGTCCAGGACAGTCGGTTAGTTGGTTAGTAGTTAGTGAGAGAGGAGAGGGTGTGGCGGCCTTACACCTACCCACTGTGCACTTAAAAACTCGCTTTGGGTTGGAGCCGATACCGCGTTGCGAGCCCTGTACCTACCAACCTGTAGCCCGATGGCTTAACCACTGCGCCACTACGAGCAAAATAAAACAAAACTGAGGAGAAAAAGAAAAAAATTTGATCTGTAATAGTACATGATAAAGCTATATACAAACGTTTAGCTGAAAGGCATACTATCACGGATTTAAGGACCTTATTTCTCTAAAACTGGATAATAAATAAAAATTACATTAATTGTTGGAAACCAAATCTAGCTATCGATTCACCTTAACTGAACCATGATGGAGTGAAATCCATGTCAACCCTCTCAGCAATTTTAGTTTTTGAATTGTGGGCCATTGCCGTAATGTCATTAATAAATAGAGTATGGTGGTTGTGAAGATGGTTGAACAAAGTACATTTAGGAACAAATCAAATTATTTTTGTTCAGGTAATACTTTATTAGACCATTAAATAGGTCAGTAGTCTGTGACAATATTCCTTTAATATATTGAGGCATTGCGAAAACAAAATGCGACAGACGGACGGACGGACAGACAGACGGACGGACAGATGGACAGAAGGACGAAGAAGAAACATTTAGCTATCTCCTGTTGGACCATTGGGGAACTACTAAATACCTCTCGATTCTCCCACGGTCTCCCATGTAAAGAAAGTTTGTTTTGTTTAACGACACCATTAGAGCACATTGATTTATTAATCATCAGCTATTGGATGTCAAACATTTGGCAGTTGTGACTCCTAGTCATCTGAGAAAACCCGCTACATTTTTCCTAATGCAGCAAGGTATCTTTTATATGCACTTTCACACTGACAGGAAAGCACATACCACGGTCTTTAACCAAGGGCAAGCATGTCAAATGAGTACTCAACCGACTGAGCTAATTCCCGCCCCCTCTTAGAGAGAAAACCCGCTACATTTTTCTATCAGTAGCAAGGGATCTTTTATATGCACCATCCCACAGGTAGGATAGCACATACCACGGCCTTTGACATACCAGTCGTGGTGCACTGGCTGGAACGAGAAATAACATAATGAGCCCACCGGCGAGGATGGATCCTACATCGACCGCTCATCAGGCGACCGTTTTACCACTGACCGGCCTGTTTCTGATCGTTCTAATATTTGTACTAGGTTAAATTTCATTTTATTTCTTACAAATATTAAGACGACCAGAAACACATTAAATATACAGACACTGATATTCTAACCAAGAAAATATATTTAATATGTAAGTTTAATCGTAGAAATATTTTATTAGTCGGAAACATCTTACAATGTAGCAAGCTCAGGAATGTCCCTTTAATTATCGGTATCGGCCTTTCAGATTCTGCGATCAAGCCAGCTGTAGAGGCGGCCATTAAGGCGAAGGCGCATGCGTATTGCCCTTATAGCAACTTCCGAGTCGGATCAGCTGTTCTGACAGAAGATGGACAGATATTTGCAGGTATTAATTACATTGGCGGATCCAGTTGGGGAGGGGGAGGGGGTCACAGGGGTTTTACACCCTTTGGGGACTGCTCATTTGCCTTCGACAAACTGAAATTTCCCTTTTTTGAGAATCTTGTTACCCCCTTTACAAAATCCTGGATCCGCCCTTGTATTACACAATGCAGATAACTTTCTCTTTATAGTGGTGGTGGTGGTGGTGGTGGTGATGATGATGATGATGATGATGATGATGATGATGATGATGATGATGATGATGATGATGACGACGACGACGATGATGATGATGGTAATCATGATGATGGTAATCATGATGATGGTCGTGATGATGGTGATGATGATGGTGATGATGGTGATGATGATGATGATGATGGTGATGATGATGATGGTGATCATGATGATGATGATGGTGATCATGATGATGATGATGATAATAATAATAATAAAAGATGATTACAAATGTTTGACATCCAATAGCCGATGATTAATTAATCAATGTGTTCTAGTGGTGTCATTCAACAAAACAAACTTTAACTGAAGACTGTCAGAATGACCAAATGTTTGATTTCCAATAGTCGATGATTACCTAATCAATGTGCTCTAGTGGTGTCGTTAGACAAAACAGACTCATGTTTTCCTTTTAGGCTGTAACGTGGAGAACGCTTCTTACGGTCTGAGCGTTTGCGCTGAACGAGTAGCGATAATGAACGCAGTCACCCATGGTTACCAGTCTTTCAAAGCTGTAGTAGTTTGCTGGTATGTAGCATCTATAATACAATACCCAAGGTCGTTTTAGGCTAAACAAAATAAATGAGTTTGACCCTCGCGCGTAAATTAAAAAAATATTGCCGGGTTTTTCTTGGTATGATGTAAAACTGCATTTGGAGCCAAAAATGCCATCGCGGATGAACTAGGACGTGTATTTTGATTTCAATTTAAATATGCCCCTTATTTCGGTATCAAATATACCCACCTTTTCTGTGCAATCCATGCTTAAAAATCCCACAACCTCCCTCCCCCCCTCCCCCCTAAAAAAAACCCACAAAAAAAACACAAAAACCCCACAAATAAACAAACCCAAAACAACAACGCATCGCCGCATCAATTCTGGAATTTTGGTCAGACCAGAGAGCGACTATTTTTCTTCTTTTTTTGACCTTATCAGTTTTCGTTCATTCTGACCTTCTTCTCTTTTGATATGAACTGCCGACTGTATTGTTTGTACTTGTTCGATGCCGTTCGCACATCGTGCTAAATATTGCGTACAAAGATGATTTCCATAAATACGTAACATAGATGGGCCCCATCTAGTTCTCGTTTTGTTTCAGCTAGTGCTCCACATCTAGTACAACAAAGGCCGTGGTATGTGGGATGGTGCATATAAAAAGTACCTCAATATGTTAGACATCAAATAGCTGTAGTTTCAAATGTGCTGATATGTCGTTAAACAAGGAGTTCACAACAAAGGCCGTGGTGTGTGGGATGGTGCATATAAAAAGTACCTCAATATGTTAGACATCAAATAGCTGTAGTTTAAAATGTGCTGATATGTCGTTAAACAAGGAGTTCACAACAAAGGCCGTGGTGTGTGGGATGGTGCATATAAAAAGTACCTCAATATGTTAGACATCAAATAGCTGTAGTTTCAAATGTGCTGATATGTCGTTAAACAAGGAGTTCACAACAAAGGCCGTGGTGTGTGGGATGGTGCATATAAAAAGTACATCAATATGTTAGATATCAAATAGCTGTAGTTTAAAATGTGCTGATATGTCGTTAAACAAGGAGTTCATAACAAAGGCCGTGGTGTGTGGGATGGTGCATATAAAAAGTACCTCAATATGTTAGACATCAAATAGCTGTAGTTTAAAATGTGCTGATATGTCGTTAAACAAGAAGTTCACAACAAAGGCCGTGGTATGTGGGATGGTGCATATACAAAGTACCTCAATATGTTAGACATCAAATAGCTGTAGTTTAAAATGTGCTGATATGTCGTTAAACAAGGAGTTCACAACAAAGGCCGTGGTGTGTGATGGTGCATATAAAAAGTACCTCAATATGTTAGACATCAAATAGCTGTAGTTTAAAATGTGCTGATATGTCGTTAAACAAGGAGTTCACAACAAAGGCCGTGGTGTGTGGGATGGTGCATATAAAAAGTACCTCAATATGTTAGACATCAAATAGCTGTAGTTTAAAATGTGCTGATATGTCGTTAAACAAGGAGTTCACAACAAAGGCCGTGGTGTGTGGATGGTGCATATAAAAAGTACCTCAATATGTTAGACATCAAATAGCTGTAGTTTAAAATGTGCTGATATGTCGTTAAACAAGGAGTTCACAACAAAGGCCGTGGTGTGTGGGATGGTGCATATAAAAAGTACCTCAATATGTTAGACATCAAATAGCTGTAGTTTCAAATGTGCTGATATGTCGTTAAACAAGGAGTTCACAACAAAGGCCGTGGTGTGTGGGATGGTGCATATAAAAAGTACATCAATATGTTAGATATCAAATAGCTGTAGTTTAAAATGTGCTGATATGTCGTTAAACAAGGAGTTCATAACAAAGGCCGTGGTGTGTGGGATGGTGCATATAAAAAGTACCTCAATATGTTAGACATCAAATAGCTGTAGTTTAAAATGTGCTGATATGTCGTTAAACAAGAAGTTCACAACAAAGGCCGTGGTGTGTGGGATGGTGCATATAAAAAGTACCTCAATATGTTAGACATCAAATAGCTGTAGTTTAAAATGTGCTGATATGTCGTTAAACAAGGAGTTCACAACAAAGGCCGTGGTGTGTGGGATGGTGCATATAAAAAGTACCTCAATATGTTAGACATCAAATAGCTGTAGTTTAAAATGTGCTGATATGTCGTTAAACAAGGAGTTCACAACAAAGGCCGTGGTGTGTGGATGGTGCATATAAAAAGTACCTCAATATGTTAAACATCAAATAGCTGTAGTTTAAAATGTGCTGATATGTCGTTAAACAAGAAGTTCACAACAAAGGCTGTGGTGTGTGGGATGGTGCATATACAAAGTACCTCATTATGTTAGACATCAAATAGCTGTAGTTTAAAATGTGCTGATATGTCGTTAAACAAGGAGTTCACAACAAAGGCCGTGGTGTGTGGGATGGTGCATATAAAAAGTACCTCAATATGTTAACATCAAATAGCTGTAGTTTAAAATGTGCTGATATGTCGTTAAACAAGAAGTTCACAACAAAGGCTGTGGTGTGTGGGATGGTGCATATAAAAAGTACATCAATATGTTAGACATCAAATAGCTGTAGTTTAAAATGTGCTGATATGTCGTTAAACAAGGAGTTCACAACAAAGGCCGTGGTGTGTGGGATGGTGCATATAAAAAGTACTTCAATATGTTAGACATCAAATAGCTGTAGTTTAAAATGTGCTGATATGTCGTTAAACAAGAAGTTCACAACAAAGGCCGTGGTGTGTGGGATGGTGCATATAAAAAGTACCTCAATATGTTAGACATCAAATAGCTGTAGTTTAAAATGTGCTGATATGTCGTTAAACAAGGAGTTCATAACAAAGGCCGTGGTGTGTGGGATGGTGCATATAAAAAGTACCTCAATATGTTAGACATCAAATAGCTGTAGTTTAAAATGTGCTGATATGTCGTTAAACAAGGAGTTCACAACAAAGGCCGTGGTGTGTGAGATGGTGCATATACAAAGTACCTCAATATGTTAGACATCAAATAGCTGTAGTTTAAAATGTGCTGATATGTCGTTAAACAAGGAGTTCACAACAAAGGCCGTGGTGTGTGATGGTGCATATAAAAAGTACCTCAATATGTTAGACATCAAATAGCTGTAGTTTAAAATGTGCTGATATGTCGTTAAACAAGAAGTTCACAACAAAGGCCGTGGTGTGTGATGGTGCATATACAAAGTACCTCAATATGTCAGACATCAAATAGCTGTAGTTTAAAATGTGCTGATATGTCGTTAAACAAGGAGTTCACAACAAAGGCCGTGGTGTGTGGGATTGTGCATATAGAAAGTACCTCAATATGTTAGACATCAAATAGCTGTAGTTTAAAATGTGCTGATATGTCGTTAAACAAGGAGTTCACAACAAAGGCCGTGGTGTGTGGGATTGTGCATATACAAAGTACCTCAATATGTTAGACATCAAATAGCTGTAGTTTAAAATGTGCTGATATGTCGTTAAACAAGGAGTTCACAACAACGGCCGTGGTGTGTGATGGTGCATATAAAAAGTACCTCAATATGTTAGACATCAAATAGCTGTAGTTTAAAATGTGCTGATATGTCGTTAAACAAGAAGTTCACAACAAAGGCCGTGGTGTGTGATGGTGCATATACAAAGTACCTCAATATGTTAGACATCAAATAGCTGTAGTTTAAAATGTGCTGATATGTCGTTAAACAAGGAGTTCACAACAAAGGCCGTGGTGTGTGGTATGGTGCA
>NC_054713.1:40742022-40758592 GCF_016097555.1 Gigantopelta aegis | reverse complement strand
ACCGTGGATTTTGGCGACTAGGCGTCGGCAAGTCTGGCCATCTAAGGAAAATTGTCGTCTTGGTCGCTGTGGAAATATCACTTGTAGGTATTCGGTGCCGCGATGTACCCCAGGCGATACTGGAATTTTATAATAAATAGCTAGGGTTTTAGATATATCAGGGAGAAACATATTGGAAGGCTTCCAGGGAACGCGTCCATTTGGACTTGGTAAATATTATTTCTGCTCTGTTGTATAACCTTGATGTGATTGATGTGACTTTAAATATTATAATACTGTATAATACCAATATTATTTAGACGGTGCTGCCGGTAATCTGACGCAGTAAACTGTAGGCTCACTGTTCTGATATATATAAAGCTTAACCAGTCATCCTAGAGGACCTAGGTAAACTGTAGGTTATTGTCTTTATTGTGATAGGTACCAGTATTAATTCTGTATTACAAGGTTACTGAATGAGTAGTTAAGGGTTAATTAAAAATTAACCAGTTAGGAATAGAGTTGTAATTCCTTTATTAATTAAGTTCCCCTGGAAGCGTTTCTCAATTATCACACGTGTGTGTGTGTTGTATCACGGTGAAGTGATTAGAATATTGTGTAAACTAGACACCTAGAGATTAACTAATTAAGTGATCAGTTCTGGGTTGTTATTATTTGTTGTTGTTAATTAACTACTGCGGCAGAGGAAGGAGACTTTCTTACATTTGAATCCTTTACCCAAAAATATAACATTAATACTACCTTTTTACATTATGCATCGCTAACAAACGCTGTAAAAGCCTTTTTACAAACACAAGATAGCTTAACTGTAACAGAGTTTAGCAAAAAAAAATTCCTTTTAAACTGATTTTTCTGTTGAACAAGAATACAACAAGTAAGGTTATGTACAATATTTTGAATAATAAAATCACCACTCCAAAGTCACAAACAAAGTATGCAAGCAAGGGTTTAATATTTGACCATCTTACATGGACAAAATATTATGTTTTACCTTTTAAATGTTTAAAAGACACTACATTAATATGGTTTCAATATCGACTGCTGCACAGATTTCTTGCCACAAATATATTTCTATATATGATAAACTATTCTGAATCAAATAAATGCTCATTCTGCATGCAACAAACTACCTGAAACTTTACAACATTTGTTTTACGATTGTGACAAGGTACGAGAGCTTTGGAAAAGTTTAGAAAATTGGATATTTCATGAAACGGGATTTCGCATTTCACTAACAAAACATTTAGTGATTTTTGGGATGATTGATGGAAAAATGGCCCAAAATATAAACTGGTTAATAATTAATTAATAATAAGTGCGTCATACCTAAACATGGATAAGAATTTGCTGGATAGGCCTACGCTCAGTGTAGTGGAGATTAAGCGAGCACGTAAGGCCGAGTTAGTTGAAATCGCAAGTGAGCGGGAAATTGATTTAACATCAGCT
Organism: Gigantopelta aegis; assembly: GCF_016097555.1. Taxonomy (NCBI): domain Eukaryota; kingdom Metazoa; phylum Mollusca; class Gastropoda; order Neomphalida; family Peltospiridae; genus Gigantopelta; species Gigantopelta aegis. The sequence goes on along the minus strand of NC_054713.1, from coordinate 40,757,146 downwards.
AAAACCTTAGGTGATATAAAGACAATTATTATTCAGGAAGTTTTTGGTGATAGGCCTGTTATGGAAGACAGTGAGGTTGTTCCAGAGATAGAGATAAATGAGTTAAGTGTGGAACAACAATTAGCTTTTAAAAAACTTGAGTACGAAAGAGAAGAACGTGCATTAGATAGAGAGAGAGAGAGAGAGAGAGAGAGAGAGAGAGAGAGAGAGAGAGAGAGAGAGAGAGAGAGAGAGAGAGAGAGAGAGAGAGAGAGAGAGAGAGAAGAGAGGGATAGAGAAAAAGAATATAGAGAGAGAAAAAGGAAGATAGAGATAGAGAAGAGAGGAAGGGAGATAGAGAGAGGGATAGAGAAGAGAGAGATAGAGAAGATAGAGAGAGGGATAGAGAGAGAGAGAAAGAGAAGAGAGGGATAGAGAATTCCAGTTAGCAAAATTAAAAGTGGAACATGAGTTAAAATTGAATACTGAATTAGTTAGACGAGAAGCAGGAAATGGGTTTAACATGTCGGAGGCTTATAGATCAGTGCCTGTATTTGACGATCAGGAGGTAGTTATGTTCTTCCAACTTTTTGAACGGGCCGCTAAGCAGCTAAATTAGCCGCAGTCTAAGTGGACATTGTTAGCCGTGTCTAAGTTTAAGGGGAAGGCTAGTGTAGCTTATAATTCAATGAGTGATGAGCGAGCAAGTCAGTACGACGTAGTTAAGTCTGCGGTGTTGAGGGCTTATGAATTACGACCTGAGGATTATCGTTTACGGTATAGCGAGTTGAGAAAAACGCTGGGTCAGTCTTATAGTAAGTTTGTGGCTAAGAAGGCAGGGATGTTTGATAAATGGGTGGTGTCTCGTCAGGTAGAGTCATATACCGAGTTACGGGAGTTGTTGATCTTACAGGACATTAAAAATTGATTACCAGTTAGCTTACATATTCATTTGGAGGATCGTGATGTCAAAAAGATAGAGGAGGCAGGCATAGTGGCAGATGATTACGTGTTAATACACAAAGCTCAGGCAGTACAGGGTAGCTCTTTACAACAGGGTGATAAGAAGAAATTTCAGCCAGGTTTTTCCCGGGAAAATAACTATCGGGGAGAGTCATCTAGTTGGTCAGCTAGTCAGGCAAGGAATGCACCTGGTGGGCAAAGTAAGGATAAACCTGCATTATCAGCCAATGCACGAACTTTTCGTCCACATTGCAGTTACTGTAAAAAGGATAACCATCTTGTCGGGGACTGTTTTAAAAGGAAACGCGATAATGCGCACGTGGTCGGTTTAGTGAGGTCAGCTCCGTTAGCGAGAGAGTTAATGGTTAGTCCCATGGCAGAGAAGGTAAACCTCTATGTGTCCACTGGTATGGTTTGTGATGTGAAACAAGAATTAAGTCCTAAGGTAATATCAATCTATCGAGATACCGGGTGTAGTCAGTCACTGATCACGTCGGAGTGTTCAGCTGGTATAGAGAATTCAGATACAGGACGTAGTTTGGCCTTAACCTCGGTTACTGGAGAAAATATGGTTGTCCGGTTACATAACGTTTTCTTGTGTTCGAAGTTTGTGACGGGACCAGTCGTTATGGGTGTTGTGAAGGACTTGCCTGTTGAAAACATAGGAGTTTTGTTGGGTAATGATTTGACTAGTCAGTGTTGTCAGCCGAAATGTGACCAATTGTTAATTAAAGACAGCCCTTTACCAATAGAAGAGAGTGAGGTTGATGAGATTAGATATCCTGCGTGTATAAAGACTTGGGCTATGGCCGGAAGGGTAACACGAGACTCAGAGGAAAATTGTGATTTGTCTGATATGTGTGTGAGCCATGAAATTGGAGTGGATGAGGTTATCAGTAAATTGGTAGATAAGTCAACTGAGGAACTAAATGTGGTGGAACCTGTTGATCTCCCGCAGAGGGGAAATGAACTAGTTGTGTTTGATAGAGGGGACTTACCTTGTAATAGACAAGAGTTAATCCTAGAGCAGGGGGCTGATCCAAATTTGTTGGCAGCTCCCACTACTTTGTTAACTGAAGGTGAGATGGAGGATCAGAGGTCAGGTTATGATATGGACATGGGAGTATTAATGAATAAGAGAGTTAGAGATTGGAAGGCTAGGAAGCAACTGAGCCATGCTCAGAGCAAAATAAAATCAGTGTTTGATAGGAAGGCTAGGAGTCGGGAACTTAAACCAGGGAATAAGGTGCTGCTGTACCTTCCCATTAAACGGGGTTCTGTGCAGAACAGGTATTTCGGGCCTTATGTTGTACGCAAACGGGTTAATGAGACAGAAAATGTGATAAACACTCCTGATAGGGTTAGGAAAAGTAGGTATTGTCACATCAATTTGCTAAAAGGTTATTTTGACAGACTGCCGATAGTTCCAGTATTACCTGTCCAAATTGAGAGTAACTCAATTTCCTGTGATGACGTCAAGACTGCAGAAATCAAATTAACCAACAGCCAGATTCTAGCAGACTTGAGCCCCCAGCGAGCAAAGTTGACTACGTTGATACAAGACAATGTTTCCATTTGTCAGGACTTTCCAACGGTTACCAATACCTTAATCCAGGATCTGCGCTTGGAACCCAACGCTACACCGATTCGACAGCATGCCTATCGGAGAAAACCTGGAAAAACGAGCGACACTGAAAAAGAAGGAAACGAAGTTCCAGTGGTCAGATGAATGCGAGAAGTCATTCAACAGTCCTAAGCAGATGCTCTCCTCGTCTCCCGTGATGGCAGCACCAGACTACCGAATGCCTTTCAAGCTGGCTGTGGATGCCAGTGACGTGGGAGCTGGAGCTGTGCTGTTCCAAGAAGACGAAAATGGACTGGACCATCCTGTAAGTTTCTTCTCCAAAAAGTTTGACAAACACCAGGTGAACTATTTCACTATAGAGAAGGAAGCTTTGGCCATGGTACAAGCTCTGAAGCATTTTCAGATCTACTTGAAATCGGCAGTGCATCAAGTGGTGGTCTTTACTGATCATAATTCGCTTACCTTCATTCACAGAATGAAAGCCACCAACCAGAGAGTTTTGAGATGGAGTCTTCTTCTGCAGGAATTCCCAATTACCATTGAACATATCAATGTAATCGCTGATGCCCTGTCCCGAAGTTGAACGTTATGATAATGTGTTGACATTCTTGATTTCTGTTTTGTTTTTATATATTTTATTTGTATACCAGGGACTCAGAGACTCAGTGTGATTAATGGTAGTCACCTTATTACTATGTGTTATAAATGCCCGGATGCGTCGGTTAACGCACTTTTTGTTTTAATGTAGTATATTTCCCTATTCCTAGAGTAGAGGAAATATCCTTTTTGAGGTGGGGGTGTGTGACGGTACATGCTCTTAATTTTGTTTTCGCCTGTCGCGATATTAATTGTTTTAGAGGGCCGTGTGCAGTTCCAATATGCACTTAAGCCCAGATGGGCACCTTGTTACGTAATACCTCCGCGCGACCGTGGTCGAGCTGTGCCTAATACACACCCAGCCCAGATGCGGAGGCCATGTGGCCAGTAGTTACGTAATACCCCCGCGAGTGCGGTTTTTACGACCGTGATTTTGGCGACTAGGCGTCAGCAAGTCTGGCCATCTAAAGAAAATTGTCGTCTTGATCCCTGTGGAAATATCACTTGTAGGTATTCGGTGCCGCGATGTACCCCCAGGCGATACTGGGATTTATATATAAAGCTTAACCAGTCATCCTAGAGGACCTAGGTAAACTGTAGGTTATTGTCTTTATTGTGATAGGTACCAGTATTAATTCTGTATTACAAGGTTACTGAATGAGTAGTTAAGGGTTAATTAAAAATTAACCAGTTAGGAATAGAGTTGTAATTCCTTTATTAATTAAGTTCCCCTGGAAGCGTTTCTCAATTATCACACGTGTGTGTGTTGTATCACGGTGAAGTGATTAGAATATTGTGTAAACTAGACACCTAGAGATTAACTAATTAAGTGATCAGTTCTGGGTTGTTATTATTTGTTGTTGTTAATTAACTACTGCGGCAGTACATTTGTCAGCGTAGGTTAATACAGATTCCAAAGTGTATTGTGTTTTTGTTGTGTTTTCTAGTGAACCAAACGTGCTATATTATATATACTTTATATAAGATCTTATCTCTGTTCATACCTAGAGACGAGCCACGCGGGTATATACTGCCCGATACAGGGAGATCTAATAGATATACAGTTAGGAGAGATATTTGGATAATCGTGTTTCATTCAGTTACGGGTATTATAGAATCCCCGTGACAGGGGGTAAAGAGCGAAAAGAAGAAGAATGGAGAGAAAGAGAGGGAGAGATGAAGAGGACAGCGGAGGGAAGCAAGAAAGAGAGGGGGAGAAGAAGGTCGGAGAGAGAGGGGGAGATTAAGGGGACAGAAGGAGGGAGGGAGAGAGAGAAAAGAAGGACAGAGAGAGATACAGAGAGAATGAGAACTAAACCTTTGCAGGAGACTGATTCTTTGGAGGAGTTTTTATTTCACGACTCAGTCTGAGGTATTCTGACTAAGTACTATTACCTATTGCCTCCGCGGATTCAACGACTGTTAGGCTAACGGGGATTAATTAATCATCGGCTGTCGAATGTGAGACATTTGGTAATTTTGATAGTAATTTTTATTTAAATTTTGCTAGTAAAATAGTCTTAATGAGGAAACCCGCTACATTTTGTCATTAGTAGGAAGGGACCTTTATATGCACCATCATACGGTCAGGATAGCACATACCACGACCTTTGATATACCAAATGATGCACTGGTTGGAACGATAAATAACCCAATGGGCCCACTGACGGGGATCGATCCTAGACCGACCGCGGATCAGGCGAGCGCTTTACCGCTGATTAGTGAGAAAGCTTAGAAGTCGATAGTGTGCCCTTAACACCTCACCACTGAGTTGTTGTTAATCCACGCCATGAGGTACTAGAGCCTCTTTCTCAAAGTTCGCTTTTAAAGCAACGCCATTTTTGCAAGTCTTTTTGCATCTTTGGGCCTACCGACGGGGATCGATCCCAGACCAACCACGCATCGAGCGAGCGCTTTACCACTGGACATCGTCCCACCCCTGAAGAATTAACAAGTTCTTTGAATAATTTAAAAAACAATAATAATAATAATAATAATAATAAGCCTTGCTGTCGGCATTCACTCCCCTCCTCATGCATTCACGTTCCTCAACCGCATGAAAGCGTAGATTCAAGCAGGACTGGCCTCCCCCTATTTTCAAGTAGGCCTAGTCCGATACTAGTAATTAATTTTGTCTTTATATATTATTTAAAGCTACGGTCACTAGTCGCCATCTCATAACATCGTTTACTAATTCGGAGATAACCATATGGAGTTTTTAGATTTGCAGGTGTTATTGTCTATCTGATCCCGCAAATGTAATTTTTGACCGACTTCGCCTGTTTCAATTACTTTTGACGTCACTTTCTAATGACGCCATTAGCTTTCCGGGTGTTATTTTCATTTGATCCCGGAAAAAGAATGTAATTAACCAATCATAATACAGAACACACTCGCAGTCAATTTACAATGCAAATGTAGAAAATCAACAGTTTTAATAAACTCATTACACACACAAAACACACACACACACAGAGAGAGAGAGAGAGAGAGAGAGAGAGAGAGAGAGAGAGAGAGGAGAGAGAGAGAGAGAGAGAGAGAGAGGGGGGGAGGGAGAGAAACAGAGACAGACAGACCGACAAACAGACCGACAGAGACAAAGACGGCCAGAGAGACGGAGAGACAAAGAGAGAGAAGACACGTGTTGGTAATATAAGCCGCAGGCCTAAAATACTTTGAATAAAACGATCGATCGGTCGGGCGATTGGTCGATTGATTGATTGATTTATTTATTGATTGTGACTATAACCTTTAATACAACAGGGTTGCATTCAACAGAACAGAACAGAACAGAACTTTATTGCACTCAGGCCGTTATGCAACGGCGTAAGAGGAACATACATATTCTGATTTTGACAAGATGGTTAACAGGAGGATACAAATAGGCCTAATAGGAATACATTACTTGGTACATATATGAATACAAATACAGTACATTACATTACATTATAAAGATATGTGTACCAATAATATAAATACATGATATTACATTATAGAGATATGTGTATTAACAATATAGATGCATTCTGCGATGTAACAGAGTAGAGGTATATTGTAAAATATAATTATTCAAAAAATTTCAGTTACAGCTGTGTACTTTATAATTATTGATATTACAATATATAGATATAAATAAAATAAATAAATAATAATAATAATAATAATAAAATTTTCATAAAATAACAATAAGACATAAAATAATGTAATACGATTTAAAATATATTAAGTATAATTGAATGTTGACCTTTAGTTTCATTAACTGGTTAATGTATGGTAATTTTGGTTGTTGTTGGGTATTGTTTTTGTTATGGGCGTTTAAATACTTGAAAAATTATATTCATGAATTTAGCTATGTTTTTTCAGTGTCCGCTAAACTGGTATATGCGCTTTACGGTAAACCAAATGACTACCTTGGGAACCAATCAAATATATAGTTTGCGAACGTTAGCGAAACGTTTGCTGAGTGAACTTGGGACAGTATTTGTTTAATAGTAATTGAAATATCTGAAATGTGAATGTGGTTTGGGGGTTTTAGTGGTATCAGGGTTCAAAGAGTTAGGTCCAAAGAAAGAAATGTTTTATTTAACGACGCACTCAACACATTTTATTTACGGTTATATGGCGTCAGACATATGGTTACGGACCACACAGATTTTGAGAGGAAACCCGCTGTCGCCACTTCATGGGCTACTCTTTCCGATTAGCAGCAAGAGATTTTTTATTTGCGCTTCCCACAGGCAGGATAGCACAAACCATGGCCTTTGTTGACCAGTTATGGATCACTGGTCGGTGCAAGTGGTTTACACCTACCCATTGAGCCTTGCGGAGCACTCACTCAGGGTTTGGAGTCGGTATCTGGATTAAAAATCCCACGCCTCGACTGGGATCCGAACCCAGTACCTACCAGCCTGTTGACCGAAAGTTAGGTCCAATTTGTAGGGCAAAGTCAATTCTCTCTAACTTCGACAGGGAAATGTTTTCAATAGGAGAAGGGAGCGAGATTTAGCTTTGTTTGTTTAGTACTCGCTTGAGGTGCTTAAAGAAGGAAAGAAGGACATGTTTTATTTAACGACTCACTCAGCACATTTTATTTACGGTTATATGGCGTTAGAAATATGGTTAAGGACCACACAGCTATTGAGAGAGAAAACCCGCTGTCACCACTTCATGATGATGATGATGATAACTAGTTTAACGTGCCCATATACCACTAGGGTTTCGAACACGCCCATCCCGAGTCCGACCTCCGATAAGATCGGTGGCCCGACTCGGGATGGAGGAGGGGGAGGGGGGGTGAAAATGGGCAGAATTTTGAAAATAGCAATTAGTAAAAACGTTAATAGAATAAATAAAAAATAAAAAAAATTAACTGCTGGGCCGAATATTTATATAATTTGGAGCATTTTAGAAGGACAGTCCAAAATTAAATAAGAGAAAGAAGAGAGGATCGGACTATTTAATAATATTTTTAAAAAAGAAGTAATTTCGACATAAAATTTTGAACGCAGATCTAAAAGTTTGAAGTCCGATCGATATGTCCACGCGAGTGGCCTCGTTAAGGCCGTTTCTGTGCACAGCTTAAAGGGACGAGATGGGTTGCATCCCGTCAAGAAAACCCCTAGATTGACAGTCGATAGACGTTGAAGGTGTAGTGCTGTGCTGAAATACAGATCTTGAGAAGCCGGATCCGTCTGAACGAGAGAGAGTATCAGACTAGGGTATAGTCCAGTCGTCATGGGTTGGTATAGTGGTGCGGACGGGCCCGACTCCGGAGGATACGAGATGGTATCACTATAAAGCAAGGTAAAGTCTAGAAAAAGAGTAGTAGGGGCCGACCCCGCTTCCTATTTCTTCTTAGAGTGGGGCTGTCAATCTTCCAGTGCTGCTAGGACAGGCTCGGACATGTAGAGACTAAACGCGAACAACTGTGGCGTTCTGCAGAATGGCCGTCATACGAGTCACGAAAAAACAAGTCAACATAGTCAGACGGAGAAATGACGTGGAGGCGAGGAATCTCGCTAAAAAAGAATTCAACCTGGTGGTGCAGACTGTCGAAACGAGAAGCGTTCCAGCGTTCAATCAGTTCCAATGGCCGCATACATCCCAGTAGAAAACTTCATTTTGCTGACAAACACAACGAAATGAAGGACCCCAAGTCGAGCACACGAAAGCACGTGCAGTGTGCACAAGCGAAACAAACACGTCTTATCGCGTGGAGCTCTAGACTGGGCTACTCTTTTCGATTAGCAGCAAGGGATCTTTTATATGCACCATCTCACAGACAATGGAGTACCAGTCGTGGTGCACTGGCTGAAACGAGAAATAGTCCAACGGACTCATCGATGGGGATCGATCCCAGACCCATCGCGCATCGAGTGAGCGCTTTACCACTGGGCTACGTCCCGCCCCCGAGGTGCTTGCATAGCAGGATCGAACCACCTCGGTGGACCCGTTCGACTGATTGGGTTTTTTTTATCGTTCCAACCAGTGCACCACAACTGGACACAGGCCGTGGTATGTGCTTTCCTGTCTGTGGGAAACTGCATATAAAAGATCCCTTGCTGCAATAGGAAAAATGTAGCGGGTTTCCTCTGATGACTACGACGTCCATTAGATAATCAATGTGCTCCAGTGGTGTCGTTAAACAAAACAAAACAAAACAAACAATAGGAGAAAGCAATTCATTTCATTCATATTATTTTTGTGCTTATATATAATAGACCTCTCCCACTTTTCCATTACGCATGTGCGCGAAGAGTACCGTCCCTTGCCGAAATGGACAGTATCGAGGCTATATACAAATTGGGGCTCGTAGGAGCTGTGAATCTCTAGCGACTAACGTACATATTTCGTATACGGTCTACTGAAGTTTATATCGGAATGGTTTAAGACCAAAAGCAGTGAAACATTAACTTAGTCGAAGTCTCTGGAGCCGCCTGTTAAGGGTATTTTAACAGCGCAAAATTAAAAGATTCATACAATAAAATTAACTTTAGTGGAATGTGTTTGCTACTTTTAACAATTAGAATTATAGTTAAATATTCACGCGGATTTACCAGTAGTGTTTAATTCTCCACATGTATCAGTATTTAAAGTTTAATAAAATATGCCTCCCTTTGCCCCTAAAAAAAAACCCACCTAACTCACATAGACCTTTATCACAGCTCTATTTTCCACTTATCGTTTCATTAAAAAAGACAGTCGTACAACTACTATAAAAAAAATACTGTCGGAAATAGAATAAAAGTGATTTTCGTCGATTATTTCTTACATATTAAACTGACAAGTAAATATTTTGTAAATATCTATTTAATGATAGTCTACCTAATTTAGCATTTACTTGTTTGGGCTCTTATTGATGTTCAAGGTGGTGTTTACTCTTGAAATTAAAAGAAAAATGTCAGTAAACAGGTGATTTGTGCACTTTATTGGAACAGATTATAACAAGTTTTGGTCAACATGTGTCAATTTCATTGCTGTTACAATATGTGAGGGACTGTTTCAGATGATGTTTTACCCTTATCCCTCTCCAAAACAAAATATGTGTAGTCATTTATAAGTAACTCTTGAGCACAACTGTCAAAAACCATTCTGAGTGAGCCATTATACCGGTATTAAAGGTGTCATCTCAATGTTGCACAATGACAGCTATTGCAATTTTTTTTTTTTTAATTATAAAATTTTGATTTAACATTTAAAGAAGATACCTTTAACAATATGACCATAAATGATTATAGGAAATAATTGGTAGAAAATACATTTTTATTAGAGAATCTTTATCACAAACAGATGCTCGCATATAACTATGATATAGCACCTTTAAATGGTTGCAAGATTGTGTAAGTTTCTAATGTACTTATATTGAATCTATATTCAATAAATATGCTTGTCATAAGTAATAATTTATGCTGCAATTCAAAATAATCAGTTAACTTGCAGTTTTAAATTAAAAGTTTGTTTAAGGGTAAATAACATTGACACATATCGATCAAAATGTGTTATAGTCTGTTCCAATAAAGGTCACAAATCATCTGCTTAACGACATCTACCTTGTACAACAATGAGAGCCCAAACAAGTAAATGCTAAATTAGGTAGAGTATCATTAAATAGGTATTTACAAAACATTTACATGTCAGTTTAATATGAAAGAAATAATAGACGAAAACCATTTTTATTCTATTTCCGACAGTACTTTAATCAATGTTACATGTCTATCCACAAATTATTTATTTATTTATGTATTTATTTATTTATTTATTTACTTATTTATTTATCTTATTTTAACTATTATTTTATTTTATTTTATTTTATTTTATTTTATTTTATTTAATTTTCACTATCATTTATATCAGATACATACAACTTCTGATATTTATGAAGTTTTAAAACATATATGAGTTGTCACACGCGAAAACCTACAATTTAGCATGACGTCAGAAACCGAGTAAACGCGGCTGTTTGCGTTGTTTGTTTTGAAGAATTTAGAAGATGGCTTCTTCTTTACATGAAGATCAGTTTGAAGTAAACATATATATGTATATACAATAGTGTTTGGTTACTATTTTGTATTTTGTACCTGAGAACATTGGTCGAGATCGTTAGCGATACCATCAGTACTTTGATACACATTTACAAGCATAGGGAGAAGTCCTATATATCGATATGGTATGCAAGTATAACACGTTTTTATAACGTACAATCATGTACGTTATAAAAACGTGTTATACTTTATAAAAACGTGTTATACTTGCATACCATATCGATATATAGGACTTCTCCCTATGCTTGTAAATGTGTATCAAAGTACTGATGGTATCGCTAACGTATACATAACATAAAGTTCAGCAACTTTTCCAGAGTGGTAGACCCATGCAACCCGATACGATCCTAATTTGATGTTTGGTCTAACTTATGAATATTGTATATAACTTCAGGCCCGTAGCCAGCATGATTAGCGTGTGTGGGGGGGGGGGGGGGGGGGGTCGAAATTTCATGTAAACGGAACTCATCAAACGCGAGCGTCGAAGGCGCGGAGTCGTAGACGCGGGGAGGGGGTTTCCCCAGATTTATATATATATATATATATATATATATGTATATGTATATGTATATGTATATGTATATGTATAGATATAGATATAGATATAGATACATATATATAGATATATACTGAACAAAATAAGAAACTTCCGCTAACTTTTCTTGAACATAACTTGATGAAAACAAACCGGGGGAATAATTGTTATATATGCGTTTAGAGTGTGTTCCATGATGCATCGTTTGGTGCAAAAATCATGGCCATAGGTTAACAGAAAATGGGAGAAATTTTGACCAAGTGTGGTAGGGGTTAAACAAAAAAACCAACTTAATAACGGGTATGACCACCTCTTGAACTGACCACTGCAGTGCATCGCAGGCGCATAGAATTGACTAAAGTGTTGATTTCTTCCTGTGGAATATTGTTCCATTCCTGAATGAGCGCTTGACGAAGTTCGTTGACGTTAGCGGGTGGGTTGGGACGACGCCTCAATCGTCTGTCCAGACTACCCCAGACATGCTCGATGGGGTTGAGATCAGGACTTTTAGCGGGCTAGTCATCAATGAAATCAATGTTATTTGTCTAAGAAAATTTACAGTGTCTCTAGCTGTATGAGAGGTGGCATTATCATGCTGAAAAATCGAGATGTTGGCGTTGTTATGGAACAGAGGAATGACGTGATGAGCGAGAATGTCATCGCGGTAACGTTGAGCATTTAAATTGCCATCAATGACGACTAGTGGTGACCGATAACCATGGGCAATGGCTGCCCAGACCATGACACAACCCCCACCCCCGAAACGATCTCGTTCAAGAACACAACAGTCAGCATAGCGTTCATTTCTCCTACGATAGACGCGCACCCTGCCATCACCACGTTGTAAAGAAAATCTGGATTAGACGCGCTCCCTGCCATCATCACGTTGTAAAGAAAATCTGGATTTATCCGAAAAAAGAACGGTATTCCAGCGTCGCCATATCCAACGAGTGTGTACACGTGCCCAATTAAGACGATTTAGACGATGACGTTGCGTTAAAACGCATCCGACGTAAGGACGTCGTGCATGTAAACCGTTCTCCCGCAGACGATTACGAACAGTTTGCCCACTGATTCGGTTATTATGAAACCCAGGTGTGTTAGCAGCAGTAGCAGTGGCAGTTTGGAATCGATTGCGCAAATGCGTGTTTATGATATAGCGGTCTTGACCACGCGTTGTAACACGCGGACGTCCACGACGTGGCAAGTCGTTGGTGCTTCCTGTCGTTCGAAATCTTCCGCGAAGATTTCGTATCGCTCGACTAGAACTCCCAACATGCCTTGCAACGTCTTCTGTCGACATGCCAGCATCAAGCATGCCAATCGCCTGTTCGCGTAAATTATTGGGTATTCTTGGCATACTAAAAATGCTACAATGTAAAAAACGTTAATTTTTTTTACCAATTTTGAAGCGTTTTCGTTCACTTGACAACAATGTCAGTAAGACAAGTAAAACAAATTGACCGAATACTACACGGGACATGTCGAACCATGCATGCACGTGCAAATTGAATTTCAAGTTGTCGACGATTAACAGTGCAAAAATAATCGATAAAATTCATGAATCCTGATAATAAAGCTCAAGGCTAATACTACCTATATAATTTCATTACAAATTGAATTCTTTACTTTACAAATACTATATGTACAAATCGGAAGTTTCTTTTTTTGTTCAGTATATATATATAACCCTTGCCAAACAATGAGATGACGTCGGTTATACTCGAGAATAATACACGAACTTTTGTTGCGAAATATACGTTAACAAGTTGCATTAAGTTGTGGTATGCATGTGAAATGGCCTGGTCACAGAGCTACAACAAGAAACCGTTTGTTTTCAGTCGTACCAATGTATTTATAATAAAAGATACATGGCATACTTCTCACATCCCACAGACAGGATAGCATACACGACGTCCTTTGATGGATCATTGGTTGGGACGGGAAATAATTAAACAGACGCACTGAGGAGGATCGAACCTTCAGCAAATGGAACCTCAGACAGACGTTCTTGCTACGTTATCCCGGTTATTTGGGGACAAGGACTTTTATATGTAAAATCCGATTTTATTTTTTTTCATTTGAGCGGAACTCTCAATCCTGCTTGGGGAGATTGTTCGATATCCTGATCCCCCCCCCCCCCCCCCCCCGGCTACGGGCCTGATATGGGACTTAATATGTTTGCTTCAAACATTCAAACGAAGTACCTTATGACTGGTACCTTATGACTGCGCATAATAAACCCTCATGAGTTTATAATAAAGAGACCACCCTGAGTTTGTAGCTATATTATTAAGTCTAATCTGTTATAAATAAAACTTACATCTTTCTTAGGTTAAATAATCTTGCTTCGAATTTAAATAGCTGTATAGGCAATACAGTTACATTTCTGACCATTCTCGGGTCGGTAGTAACCGAGACGTCGGAGGGGGGACTATAGCCCCACTTTTATAAACTCGGTTTAAAATATGGCTTGTGCCCCCCTCCCCCACCAACTAGACTGTGTCCCTCTACTAGGCTACAGATTGTGCTCCCTCCCCTTCCCCAACTCCAGATATCATTCCTACGGGTCTGATTCTAATGTTTTATATACCATAGCTCAACTTTCATATGTATCATTTAATTTTATTCCAAATACCGAACACAATTTTAAATAACTTGGTGGAAAGAAATTCCGACAAGAATCCTGAATGTATTTATCTGTATAATGCTTTATAAATATTTAAATCATGTTAAATACAATAAATATCTGCATACATACAGGCATGCACACATTAATATTATTTCAGCCTATATCCGATATTTATTGCGTACGAATCCGAACTGATGGTTTGTCGGGCGTTAACAATCAAATATTTTTTTATAAGCAACAATTCACAAATGTCTCCAATAAGTCTTGTTGGATGTCGACAGAATTTTCGGGTTCCCTTCTGATAGAATAATTAATCATGGAGATATTCACATTCCTATTGCGTGGCCTCCCATTGTCTATGCCCCCCAACTTGTCCACAGGTCTATTTTTGCGAGATCTCGCGTGAGTTCGCGGTTTGTGTCCTCAAGGCACATGCGCAGTGGAATGTGAAAGAGGTCTATTACGGCTCAAGCTTAAACCTGTCCAGGACAATGGCTTAATGGCTAGTTAAAGATAGGAAGGGGTGTTTTATTTAAGGACGCATTCAGCTACTTATATATACTTTATATATCAGGCCACAGACCACTATAATTATTTATGCTATATGTTTCTATATAGCGTTGGTGGCTGCAGAATTTTTATTAATATCGGAAAGTAAAGTTTAGTTTATTTAACGACTCCACTAGAGCACATTGATTTTTTATCTTATGATCGGCTATTGGACGTCAAACATATGGCCATTATGACACTGTTTTTAGAGGAAACCCGCTGTCGCCACATAGGCTACTCTTTTACGACAGGCAGTAAGGGATCTTTTATTTGTGCTTCCCACAGGCAGGATAGCACAAACCATGGCTTTTGTTGAACCAGTTATGGATCACCGGTCGGTGCAAGTGGTTTACATCTACCTATTGAGCCTTGCGGTGCACTCACTCAGGGTTTGGAGTCGGTATCTGGATTTAAAATGTCATGCCTCGACTGGGATCCGAACCCAGTACCTACCGGCCCGTAGACCGATGGCCTAACCACGACGCCACCTAGGCCGGTTTATTAATATCGGGGCGGGACGTAGCCCAGTGGTAAAGTTTTCGCTTGATGCGCAGTCAGTCTAGGATCGATTCCCGTCAGTGGACCCATTGGGCTCCACAACTGGTGTAACATAGGCCGTGGTATGTACTATCCTGTATGTGGGATGGTGCATATAAAAGATCCCTTATTACTAATGAAAACATTTAGCGGGTTTCCCCTCTAAGACTACTTAAATTACCAAATGTTTAACATCCAATAGCCGA
>NC_054713.1:40644522-40737022 GCF_016097555.1 Gigantopelta aegis | reverse complement strand
ATGTTTTACATAAATTAACCCACATACTGAAATAATAATCAGAGTGTGTTTTTGGTTAATTGGTCTTTTCTTTCCATGGCCTATACCTATGGTTCCTGATTGGCAGGTGTATATTTAGATGGTCCCCAGACACCGTGTCTAGACACACTAAAAAGACGTGCCTTTTATTAAAATCACATGGTATTGTCTGATAGCCGCGCAGACGCCCCTCAAATCGTAATGGACATTATCACTTTAGTACTGTAAGTAATTCTGTAAAACCCTTGATTAAGTAGACTTTCCCATCTCAAATCACAAAACTGACCAATTACGTAGTCCCAAAGAAAAGAAACTTATCACTTGACAGTGTTCGAGATTAAAATTTGGGGCAGTATCCCAGTTGGATACTAACATTTCAAAATCTGGTATCCCTCCTGAGAATTTAGTATTATATGGTATCCCAGTGGGATACTGGGTTCTTGAAGTCTGGTATTCAAAATTAAATTCTGGTATCCCCGGGATATCGGGATACCATTAATCTCGAACACTGTTTGGATATCATGAGTGGTCGTTTTTGCTCGAACTTACCCTACCAATAGGCCTAATAATAAGCATTTTTTCTTTGTATTTTTTTTCAGAGAAAAGTACTATAACTCCATTTCATTCTATTGATGCAAATTGAAATATATTTAGTTAAATAGTTTATTATACTATCAAGTATTTATGTTGTTTTACAAGTCCCACTTGTCGTAAATTAGAGCGTTTGTTTACACTTTGCTTAAGAGGAGTTCGGCGGAGCTGACATCACTTGCCCCAAGCTATACCACCAGACGTCACAAAAACAAAACAAAATGGCTGCCCCCAGTTAACAGGAATAATCATGTTTTTTTATTAATTCTAAAATTACGCGTTTTTCATTTGTTAAAGTGTCAGTATGTGTTGGTGGTCCGGGTGTGCATCTTTCCAACACATAAGGCTCTTATTTGAGTTTACCCTCCTTTTAACATATGGGACTCAGTCTGTTTAGGTTATTTCACCTTGTCATAAGCACTCACTGGCGCTTGCTATTACTTTTTCTGTAATTAATAGTGAATAGAATACAATAAAGACCTTTACTTCAATCCCCCTGTAAACTGGATACCCATGGATCAAATTTACTTGGGCCCAATTTGGCCCATGGGTTATGGGTACTGTTTAAAGGAGATTCACTGCATCATGTATACTTGTACGTACTAGTATATGTAACAATACATGATTAATAAAGGACAACAGTAACATTTTAACATTTGGTAACGGGCACATTTTCATTTATGACAAGTTTGACTTTCATGGCAATTTACACATTTTTCACAGAGTTATTTCCCTTGAACTGTTGAGATAGGAGAATTTGTTGGGCCCTGTAGGGGACACGTATTGCTTTAGTAGTACTCTCAGAGTGCTTGTTTAATTTAATAATTAGTGTGAATGGTTACCCAGTGTTCCCGCTGAGTTAAAATTAGAGGGCGCACTATCCCACGATAGAACACCCATGTAAAAGATATAGTAGCCTACATTTAAAAGCTTTAAAGCAAGTTTTTACCATCTAGAAATCCCTGCCAAAAGTACCTTTAATTTATATACCGGCCTCAGTGATGCAGTTGTTAAGCCATCGGACTACAGGCTGGTAGGTACAGGGTTTGCAGCCCGGTACTGGCTCCAACCCATAGTGAGTTCTTAAGGCCTCAGTGGGCGGTGTAAGGCCACTACACCCTCTTCTCTTCTCTCTCACTAACCAACTAACACCTACCCCACTGTCCTGGACAGACAGCCCAGATAGCTGAGGTGTGTGCCCAGAACAGCGTGCTTCAACCACGAAAATTAGTTGAAATGAAAATAATTTATATGAAATGCTTTTTTATTCTTAGATTTAGCGTCGTGGACACATCTGGATATTCATACAATGTTGGGATATGTACGGATGCAGAGGCCGATGGGTCGGCGAAAGATGTTGGAGTGTTGCAGAAAAAACTGAAAGATGAATCGTTTAGAGTAGTCGTCGGTAAATACACACACTCTCAAATCATGGCTGGACGTACGTACATTTTATTGTAATTTCTTTTTGTTAACACAGTCATCGAAATAAGCCTAGTGTCTGACAACCTATTTCTTGCCCATTGGACTGAATTAGCCAACTTTTGCATGGTGCTAGATAAATCTGTCTACCCCGGTGTTAGATGATTTCTACATACTCCTGACATTATAACTCATGTTTTTACGTCAAATGTTTTTAAAACTCATGTTCTTCAGAATTCTGTTGAATTAGGTATTCCCCAAGTCGCCATTTCACATTGTATCGTTGTTTTAAAAATATTTAAACTAATTGATATTTTCATCTTATGTTTGTTTTTAAGTTTTTTTATGTTGTTGCATACTGTGGACTATATTTTCAGTACCTGATTAAATGAGTTTGTAGGAAAAATATTTTTGAATCATTCTATAATAAACAAATCATAGCTTACAAAATTAATGTTTTGTTACTGTAATTAAATGGGCAAGAAAAAGAATCAGTTACCATTATGAGGTATAGATACACCAATTCCAACCCTCGGGACAAAATGTTTTTGTAAGGACCTCAGTAGGCTAAACCTTGGCTCTCACAAAAATAAAACTGGTTTACACATTCATTCATCTTTCTCAGCCTACCATTTTCATTAGCTTACTGTAAAAAAACCTGTCCAATTACTCCACAAACATGAACGAACATTCTTATTTCGATCCCTGTAACATATCAGTAAAACTAAATTTAACATTCATTCTGCTTCTCTCTTTTTTGGGGGGTGGGGCAGCTCGGGGGATTAACTAATGTTCTCTCGCAGGGTTTTAATTAATTTTCAAAATAGAAGGTTGTTTGTGAAAAGTAGTTGTTTATATTTTAAAAATGCAGAGATTTTTATAACTGTAAGCATGAAACATACACGTAGGCATCAGTCCTTCATGTTTAAAAGTATCAGGTGAGTGATAAATTACTTTCATTTGTTCCAAGCAAGTGCTTTGCATTACATAGGAAAGATCTTGAGTAAAGCTTGCACGTATTAACACAAAAGATGTTTTTAATAGGACACATTGAATACTCACTGAAGCTTTATAATGATAGTAGTATACAAACATGGGGGTTGGCTGGGGTTAAAGCAGTTTATTTTCAAGCAACCAACGGGAAGCGTGCTGTAACCATGTGTTTAGGTGGACGATGAAAAAACCCACTTCTGAGATAAAATTAGGATGTGCTTTGGCATGCAAGCTCGATCGCACACCTCAGATGTGAAGGACTGAGGTGATGGCAGCAAAGTTGCCAACACTCATCGCCTACCTCCTCCTAGTGAAAACACTTCTCTTGTAGTGTTGCAGGGCTAACTCCAAGTCCACAGAAGATTTCGCCCAATTAACTGTCAAACCTTAAAAACTGCAGAAACACTCAGTATTTTCTAACAAAATATCAGTTATGTCATAAAATTATTTCGCCAAATTAAAATAAAATTTAACAGTTGTTTTTGAAAATCACAGCTGGCGAGTGCCAGAGCTAGTCCTGTATTTTTTTTAAATAACCTATATTAAGCAGTGGACCATTCAGGTTGTACTTCTGTTCTAACGCAAGTCGGTCGTAACTCTTAAGCCTCAAATTAGCTGTCGACTTCATATATTGGTGTAGGGCGGAACGTAGCCCAGTGGTAAAGCGCTTGCTCGATGTGCAGTTGGTCTGGGATCAATCCCCATCGGTGGGCCCATTGGGCTATTTCTCATTCCAGCCAGTGCACCACTGCTGGTATATCAAAAGCCGTGGTATGTACTACCCTGTCTGTGGGATTTTGCATATAAAAGATCCCTTGCTGCTAATCGAAAAAGAGTAGCTCATGAAGTGGCGACAGCAGGTTTCCTCTCTCAATATCTGTGTTGTCCTTAACCATGTGTCTGACGCCATATAACCATAAATAAAATGTGTTGAGTGTGTTGTTAAATAAAACATTTCTTTCTTTCTTTCCTATATTGGTGTAGATTTTTCTGAAATGTGATTATGTTCTTGTAAGAGTCTGTGCTGTTTTCAGCTAACTGGGTGCTGCTGGAGTACGGAGATGGTAAACCATATGGTAACCATTGCAACAGCGGTCCACGAAGAGCGGTCATTATGTTCACCTGTGATGAATCAGCAACCGATGTGAGTTTACGTTACTAAGGTTTTCTATCCCATTTTGGGGTGGGATGCAGCCCAGTGGTAAAGCGCTCACTTGATGCACGGTGGGTTTGGGATTGATCCCCGTCAGAGGGCCCATTGGGCTATTTCTCGTCACAGCCAATGCACCACAACTGGTGTATTAAAGGCTGTGGTATGTGCTATCCTGTCTGGGATGGTGCACATAAAAGATCCCTTGCTACTAATGGCAAAATGTAGCGTTTTTTCTCTGTCTGTCAAAATGACCATATGTTTGACATCCAATAGCCGATGATTAATAAATCAGTGTGCTCTAGTGGTGTCGTTAAACAAAACAAACTTTATCCCATTTTGGATTGTTACCTAAAGTCCGAAACAAATTGTTAACAACTACAATAAATTACTCTCCTACCTTTAATTACCATTAGATTTTCTCCACATTTTGTCCGAACATAAATTGTGAAAAAAAACATTACACTGACATGGATTCCACATATTAGACTGAAACCATATCACCTAATTGACTTTTAAGGTCTTTTTAGGACAAAACACATACAATTTTTCACCGTCTGCCATTTTGCTTTTTTTATGGAATATTCTTCAAGATGGGTGGAAGCCTAAATATGTGACGTAATTAATATGACGTCATGCTAAGTGTGTTATACCTTAGTGTATGTCATAACATTGTTAGATTACGTCATATTGATCCACCCTTCTTGATTAGTACTGTATTCCATAAACATGCAAAATGGTAAATGGCAGAACACTGCATGTATTTTGCCCTATGCGATTTCAGCGAAGTCTCTTATGTGGAATCTCTGTCACTGCAATGGGGTTTTTCATGATTTGTTTCTGGACAAAATTTTAGGGAAATCTAATGGTAATTAAAGGTAGGAGAGTAATTTATCATAGTTGTTGGTTTGGACTTTAGTTCTGACTGTGGTAGTTTTACGATGGCTTGCTTTTGATAGGCCAGGGCCTAATTTCACAAAACATCGTAAGTTTACGTTTCCGACTTGCAGTTATACCGGGCATACATTTATAAATGTTTGGCATCTATTTCACAAAGAAAATTACATCATTTAGAAAAATGGAACATTATAAAGACATAAGAAAATGAAATATGTGTATTTTTATCTATATTTGTTGTACTATACTAGTAATAAGAATTGTGGTTTAGTTGTTAATTTACGTTTATGTGTAAAATTACCCTGTAGGCTTACAATGTTTTGTGAAATTGGGTTCACGCTACAGGTTTTTGAAGCAATCTTAGCACTACCCATATATATGTGGGAGTGTGTGATAATGAAAAAAATAGGTTTTTCCTCTTTTTCATAGTTATCAAGTGTTTGACATCCCGTAGACAGTGATTAATTAATCAATGTGCTCAGTAAACAAAACAAGTGTTTTTACTTTAATAAACATTTTGGGGGTTTTTTTCAGTCGAAACCTGGCATGTTGATACTGGAGGAAAACACGAACAAGACGAAGGACTGTTACTACCTCTTCCAGCTGGATCACAAGGAGATATGTGACAGAACCAGCTCCACTGTGCTCAGTCTGGGATCCATTTTTCTCATCATGTGAGTCTCAAGACAGTTTATACACACACAGATCATTCTCAGATATGACACCCCTGCATGTGCTGTAACCTCACTGTGGTGCAGGGGTGTAACATTCTCTTTGAGAATGGCCAATACAGCACAAAATTTAAGTTTTAAGTAAAATTCAGTATCCGTAACATTCTGTGATATTTGTGTTTTTGCACAGTTCTTTACACTGTTTTTGTTTAAGTTTTATATTGGTATTGATCATCACTTTATTTATTTGCATTACCATAGTTTGACACCCAATAGCCGATGTATTTTTCGTGCTGGGGTGTCGTTAAACATTCATTCATTCAGATATGACACCCATAATTCATTCACAAAAAAACGAAATCCTCAATTTATTCTCAAAAAAATAACCCACAGTTTATTCTCAAAAACAAAATCCATAATTTAATGTAAAAAAAAAATGACACCCATAATTTACACTAAAAACAATTACACAATCAGTTTGTTCTATAAAATGACACCCATAAGGTATTCTCATAAATGACGCCCAAAATTTATTTTTAAAAATTACCTCCACAATTTATTTCTTTTCAGCTTAATCTCAAACTAATGGTATTTTCTTCTTAATACAAAAGACTTGTCTGAACAAAATGACAACCACAATTTATTCTCAAAAAATTAAACCCATAGTTTATTCCGAAAAATAACACCTATAATTTATTCTAAAAGATGACACGACACGAACAATTGAAAATGATTTTACCAATGTATTCCTCAAAATGACTATCTTAAAGCTGTTATTGTTTTTATTGCATACCTATTCAATCTTACTATAGTGATAAAGACACTTTGAAACCGTGTAATAAATTTATTGTGTATCGCACATATGTGTGATATGGACCTTTTTCTTTTTTACTGCAGTTGGTGCCTTTTATTTACTTATACATATGATTTACAAATGACATCACATCGTATTTGAAACATTACACTGTCGCAGTGTATGATTCTTAACATTAAGTAAATCCATGAAAGGAGTTTTGATCATAGATTTAAACAAAGTGTTGTTATGACGTTAAATTAAAAACCGTTTTTGTAAAACATAAAAAGAAGGTATGTAATAAAAACAGAACTTCGCATACGTTGTTTTCACTTCCTATTTATTGCACTCATTTATTTTGCAAAAGAACATACCACTCAACCACTACACGGTCTTGTGGTATATATTCTTGTGCAAACTAAATTCGTGCAATAAATAGGAAGCAAAAACAACGTATGTGAAGTTCTGTATATGTCTTTACCTGATGATGAACATTGTTATTCGCAAAAACAACAGTCTCCAGTCATTTTTGTTTGTCCTCAACAGATAAAAGTGTGCAGTTATATTTTTCTCATCCTGTAAATTTTGTACACACCCACAATGTATTATAAAAAATCCTCATAATTTGTTCTAAAAAATGAGTTGTATTTATGTTTGTTTTTCAAGTCAGTGTACCATTACTGATGCATAAAAAGCTACGGTATGTGCTATCCTGTCTGGGATGGAGCATATAAAGATCCCTTGCTACTAATGGAAACGATGTAGTACATTTTCTGTCTAAGACTTTATGTCAAACTTGCCAGATGTTTGCCATGGCAGCAGCAGGTTTCCGCAATCATTATCTGTGATCCTTATCCATATGTCCAACGCCATATTACTGTAATTAACATGTACTTAATGTGTCGTTAAATAAAACATTTGTCTTTCTTCCTTCCTTCAAATCATTCTGGGATGTCAGTCTTGTTTGTTATTACAGAATGCAGGCCAGACATTTCACAAACGAGAGACAGAAACCGAATATCTAATGATTTTCTTTTTCAGATTTTTTTCCGTCGTGGCGGTTTACCTGGTGGTGGGTGCTCTATATATGAGATTTGCTCTTGGTGCTAAAGGTATGGAACAGATCCCCAACTATTCATTCTGGCAGGACTTTGGAAATCTTCAAGCTGTAAGTCTACTTTTTAGTTCTTAAATATACTCGGGGCTTCTAGAATTCTTATAAAATCCACTAGCCATGGGATCAGTGATTTAGAATATTTACTAGCCACGATTAAAAATTCACTAGCCCTACTTTACTTTTAAGTTAATACAATTTTACTAATAGTAATAATGTTGCCTAAAGAGGAAGATAGAGCTTTAAAACACTAAGATTGGGGGATGAGAGTGACGGCAAGATATTCTTAATTACAAAATATATTTAAATGCAGCATTTGACAACTTTTTTTTCCACTTGCCGTCAGGCATAGCAATGGTAGTTGTTTACTAGCCCAACATTGAATATCACTAGCCATGGGAGTCTGGCTACCATAATCTAGAAGCCCTGAATATACTAAACGACAAAAAAAAAAATGGTGCTGTAAAATGTATTGTTTTAAATGGTGATGTGAAATGAATAGTAAAATGTTGAGATTTTGTGATTTCAAACCAAAAGTTTCTGTTTTGAGTAATATTATATGCAGATGTCGATGTGAAAAACATTGAGGTGAGTCATTAATTGCTCCCCTAAATCAGATTACGGGGAGTTATTTAAGATATTACCATATCGATATCATATTGATACCATATAAATTTACTTGCTAAAGGGAGCTAACAATTACTATCCTTGAGGTACATGTAGTTTCAGGGGAGAGATGGGGAGCAAATTTGATATCTCCCCTTGAGGCAACACACCAACATTTGTCGTGTTGTTACTTGTTATAGCAGCTTAATATAGTCCAGTTTGGGAAATACAGTCGAACCTCATTAATCCGGACTCCGATTATCCGGAAACCCCACTTCCGGACAGATGAGCGACAAAACAAAACGGCTACTTTGCAAATTTATTCATTAGTCCGGATATTCAGCTTCCGGATCCGGACGGTCATAATCCAAAACAAAGTGTTAAGAATAAAGGAAATTTGCTTCATTTAACCGGTTACTGCTAAAACAACAAATTCTCTGCCTTCAGTAAACGTGACCAGTTAAGACCAGTCAGGCAATCCACACGAGCTCTAATGGCTGCAAGGGGTTTCACACCTCCGTTTGTTTTACACACTTATCGGTTCGGTGCACTGTGTTCGATATACCGCTCTATGATCCTGTTGTGTTTTATAATCTTTAGAACAGCCAATTAAGGGTAATTAACTTTGAGTTACACAAAGGGAAACTACTCTGGACATGATTCAGTAGTCCGGAAATTCGTTTATCTGGTCAGTTTGTGGGAAAACCATTCTGTCCAGATTAACGAGGTTCGACTAGTTCATAAAAATAATACTAGAAAATTCTGATATGCTTTTTGAAATCTTTGTTTGATGATTACACATTTGTTGACCTGTAGTATTTAAATAACCCATAGGTTTGAAGTAACTAGTTATATGTAGTACTAACTGATAACAACTGTACAAGTGGTATGGTGCCACTTGTGTAACAGCAACACAAGGTGTTGGTCAGGCATAGGGGCCATTAATTGAACAATTTTGTGGTCGACTGATGTTGGTGTTTTACACAGTACTTGTCAGTTTAGAGCACTCCCTAAAATTAGTAGTCACATGACCCTCTCGATAGTGTTGTATTTGTTCACAGAATATATTCTGACTTAGAAACAGGGTTTCTGCCAGAGGATAAAACAGGTATGGCGCCATACCCAAATTTGTTTGCAGATTTTATTTTTTAAAGTTAACCTTTTGACAAAATTAATGACGCTTTTGTAAAACAGTAACGCTAAACCTAACCCATTTTCTTTCTGGGGAAGCGCCCCCATACCCCGTTTTGACTGTGGTTGCATTCATTTCCATAGTGCTATACCCCAAAATTTCTTTCTGGCAGAAAGACGTAGAAATTGTTTTGACCTGTATGGGGTAATTAATGGTGCTGTGTAACCTTAAATGTTGAGGTTTGCATATGAGGAATTCAGGCACAAAACCTCGTAAACGCCACATCCATGGAAATTGAGATAACCATTGGAGACAAACCTTCTCAGTCCCTGGTACCTGATGAGCAAATAAATTTTGCTTCAAAAGCCTGTTAGTCCCACTCTAAATCTAAGCTAGAATACAATTTCTTTGCAGAACCTCGGAAACGCCATCTGAGTTTGTCTGCAGAACCACGTAGTTTGTAGACCGCCAGTTACATGTGTGCATCAGAGCACATGATGCATAAGATGGCCACGCCCATAGTAAGCATTTTTTGGTGCTGAATTCGTATAATTCCTTCGGATTTTGGCCAATTTATCCACACTAGTTATGGAAACTTATGATGCAGTTGACGAACCTTTGATGTTATCACCAACAGGAACGCGTAAACGATGTCGGCCACAAAGTTCGGCCCGTTCTATAGCCAAAACAGCTCGCTACAGTCATGAAGGTTTGATTCCTCGTGTAACATGCACACATAAAAATGCTTTGTGTACTGCCTGAATTCTGAATGAAAATGACTTAGAATACATTAAAGGGCAGCTTTGTTCAATATTGTGAACAATTACTTTCACACTCACTAGCCCAATTTCAATAAATCGATGGATGTGTGTTCAAATAGGGGGAGGGGGCAGGAGGACTGACTGAACTTTTGTGTAATCTTTTGATGACTTCCAATGGGGGATGGAGTATGTTGTGACCCAACTGGCATTATTTTCCAGTGATCTTTCCATAATTATAATTCTAGAGTGAGTATCTTACTGTCATTGTTATTACACTGGGATGGCACAATAGTTTTAAATAAGTGTGAGTTTTAACGCTTTGTGAAGGTTTGGAACAATAGGCCAGCAATTGCCAAACTTTGGTATATCCATGGACAAGTAAAGTTCTTCTTTTGTAAATGTTTAATTCAACCTTCACTTTTAAGATGTTTCTAATTGTCTGTTCTTTGATTCTGCAAAATTGCCATAAGACTAATCTCCAGAAATGGACTTATTGAGTTTTGCAAACTAACTGAAGGTGGACTTACAGAAAAATCAATCACATTTTGGTAAATACCGAGTTTATTTTTAATAACGGTTCATTTTTTACATTCATATTTTTTGTTTATTGCTCTATAACCATTTCATGACACGAAAAGTGTAATTAGTGAGACTTAAAATTACCATCAGGTAAAAGTCTTCATTTTAAAACAAACAAGTCAGATGGACTTAAGGGTTTTGCGCCTGAACTCCTCATATATGATGGGGATTATACATCTACAGATTATTGTGTTGATTTGATTTGATTTTTTTTCCTCACTTGGCATATATTTTGTAATCCCCTACTGGTCCCTATTTCTTGTTCCAGCCAGTGCACCACGACTGGTACATCAAAAGCTGTGTTATGTGCTATCCTGTCTATGGGATGGTGCATATAAAAGATCCCTTGCTGCTAATCGAAAAGAGTAGCCCATGAAGTGGCGAGAGCAGGTTTCCTCCCTTAATATCTGTGTGGTCCTTAACCATATTTCTGACGCCATATAGCCGTAAATAAATTGTGTTGAGTGCGTCGTTAAATAAAACATTTCTTTTCCTTTTCTTTTTTTGTCACTCAGCATATATTTTGTAATGTCCTACTGGTCCAACCTGTAGGTTTCACCTCCGCCCTTCTGTCATAGGTTTGTATAGCCATATCATGTACATGTGTAGTTACAAATCAAGTTCGACTTTTATGGCAATTTACCCATTGTTAACAGTTATACGAGTGATGTGAAAATTTGTTGGGCCTGGTTGTGGCCATGTATTGCTTTAACAGTACTTTCAGCATGCTTGTTTTTTCTTTTTAGCCTTATGCTTAGCAGCTTATAAAACTTATACAGTTTGTTTTGTTTAACAACACCACTAGAGCACATTGTTTAATTAATTATCGGCTATTGGATGTCAGACATTTGGTAATTATGACACATGGTCATCAGAGGAAACCCGCTACATTTTCTTAATGCAGCAAGGGATCCTTTTGAAGTTTAGACTCCTGGCAGTATTGACGTTTCATGATCTATAAACATTCTAAAGCTAAATAATGCCAACTTTGCACATACACACTGCTATGTTACATCTCATTTGCAAAAAACTAAATAAATAAATTATATTTATCTCATTCTTGTTTAGCCCAGTGGTAAAGCGCTCGCTTGATGCACAGTTGATCTGTGATCGATCGCCATCAGTGGACCCATTGGGATATTTCTTGTTCCAGCCAGTGCACCACAACTGGTATATCAAAGGCTGTGTGCTGTCCTGTCTATGGGATGGTGCATATAAAAGATCCCTTGCTGCTAATCGAAAAGAGTAGCCTCAATATCTGTGTGGTCCTTAACCATATATCTGACGCCATATAACCGTAAATAAAATATGTTGAGTGTGTCGTTAAATAAAACATTTCCTTCCTTCCTTTGCTACTAATGGAAAAATATAGTGGGTTTCCTCTCTAAGACTATCTGTCAAAATTACCAAATCTTTGATATCCAGTAGCCGATGATTAATAAATCAATGTGCTCTAATGGTGTCGTTAAACAAAACAAACTTTAAACTCATTCTTGTTTTGGGGTTGGGTTTTTTAGGATGGGTGTAATTTCCTGTGCAGATCGGGTGATGGAAACAAAGGCCAGCGGAGATACCAGGGCATTGGTGATGACCAGCTTGAAGAGCGGGACGACAGAGACGATAACTTGTTACCGATGTGATGGAAGGACCACTGGTCAATCACTGGGTCTGACTGAGTGTGTGCATGCTTGTTCGTGTTCGGCTGTTGGAAGAATGTGTGACAACAAAGTTAACATTGCTGATCAAGGGTCAGAAATCGTCCTGCCCATTGCCAGATTAGGCAATTACTCATTTTTATACAAAGTAGCTGTAACATTTAGTATTTGGTTTAAATTAGCCCTGGGAGCCTTTTGTTTTGGGGGGGGGGGGGGGGGGGGGGGGGGGGCCTTGTTTGGGGTATTTTTGCTACAGAGTGTGGGATTGAAATAATACTAACAAATTACTAAATAAATTATGAGTTACAGTAAACTGACTCCTTTTTTCCCCCAGAGGATGGTCCTACTGTGTTCACATGTAGCAACACAATGCAGTATTATTTTTGCTATGATAGATTTACATAAGCTTGTGTAACCCGGCTACATGTATATGTAAGTTAAGCGTCTATAAAGATTAGAATTACAGGCCCATAGGAACGATATCTGGAAGGGGGGGGGGGGGGGGGGGGGGGGGGGGGGGGGAGGGTGCACAATCTAGTGGGGTTTGGGGAGGAGTCGGGCACAAGCTATATTTTTATCTTTATTGATATAGAGTAGAAAAAGAGAAAAAAAATTCATCCTTAAATGGTGGTGAGCACAGCCCCCGGATTCTAAAATATTACGACGACTTAACTTATCACTATTGCTAATAACTTGGAGACTTGAGTTGTCTTTCGGTTGAAAAAAATCCATTTCGCTAGACTAGTGCCTGAATATTTTGTTTCTTTTTATTTAATAAAATAAAATTAGAATCCAGTTTCTCCATGACAATCCCTTATCTAATGAAATTATTTTGTCTAGTTGGCAATTTTGGCGAGCTAACAATAATTGAGTAGTCCACTACTAAATGATCGAACAATGCACAGCAAGCAATTTTGTTTAGTCCCAAACTAGACAAAATGGAGGTTACTATAGCTTTTGTCTGTCTGTCCATTTGTCTGTCACATGTATAGTCAGGGCATTAGATTGCATTATAGTCGAGACGATTACAAACTGAAAATATTTCCCTCAAAACCACTGAAATGTTAACTTTAATTACTTTACGACCTTCCTGCACTCTGAAAAGACGAGAGTCCCCGTTATGCCCAAATTATTGAGATCTAACGCCCTGACAGTTTTGTATACTTTTTTATTTATTTGAAATGCCATTCAAGTTTAACTTTTTGATAGAGTTATGGTCCTTGAGCTTTGGAGATAATAATTTGTTGGGTCTGGTGGTTTCGTGGTTAAGCCATCGGACATAAGGCTGGTAAATACAGGGTTGGCAGCCCGGTACCGGCTTCCACCCAGAGCGAGTTTTAACGATTCAGTGGGTAGGTGTAAGACCACTACACCCTCATTTCTCTCACTAACAACTAACACACTGTCCTGGATAGACAGCCCAGATAGCTGAGGTATGTGTGTGTGTCCAGGACAGCGTGGTTGATCCTTAATTGGATATAAGCACGAAAATAAGTTGAAATGAAATGTTGAGTCTGGTAGTAGATATGTATTGCTTTACCAGGGCCAGTGGTTATAAAACTTTCAATTTACAGTCCAGACTCCCATCTCAAATGACGTCGCACACATACAATTGGCTTTATTAATTATTGTAACAATGTAATTTGTATTTTAGTTTTAAACTGTTGGTCATTATTCTTAATCATTAACACTGACAAATATTGTTTGAATCAAGTACAGGCAATTATAATATTTAATACTGATCTCATTATTGTGTAATTTATGGATCACTGTTACGGAAAATATGACTTGTTTAAATTTACTTCAGTATGATTAATAATGTTAATTGAGGAGAAGTGTACATAGTTTTTGTGTTTTTTCAGTTTAATTTGGACATAATCAAGCCATTTTTATTGCATATTTGTGCTTTGTTAATTTTGTATTAAATATACTGTTTCATTGGTGTGTTACATTTAAGTATATCTGGGTAAATTTATATTTTGTTCAGCAAATATTATTCCGGTAATTTAAAAAACAAAATTGTGTGTGTGCATAAGATCAAATGTACAGTTGGGGTTTATTGTTGAATTTGTTTTTGCTTGGGTGTTAGAGCATTCCACTTAATTGCTTAAGATTTCATTTACTAGAAACTCATTCTGGTTCAGGTTTTGAGTTTTGAAATATGCAGGCGAGTGAAAAATAACCTGACTTGATAAACATTTTATGGGCTAGACGAGCCGTTTTATTTCACTATCTTCA
Source organism: Gigantopelta aegis (assembly GCF_016097555.1). Taxonomy (NCBI): domain Eukaryota; kingdom Metazoa; phylum Mollusca; class Gastropoda; order Neomphalida; family Peltospiridae; genus Gigantopelta; species Gigantopelta aegis. Next base: position 40,722,402 of record NC_054713.1, on the reverse strand, counting down.
GTGGTCATAGGGAAAATGTTGAGCAGTGAACCCGAAAATGCCAAAGCTTAAGTTTGCTTCTAAATTAATAGTTTTAGAATTATCTACAGGCATGTGAGAGCTACTTGTAAATGTGCTTTTTCATTTAGTCTAAAACAACAAAAACATGATGTTCAATACTGTTGACCACACAAGGTTCATTTGCATGTTTTCAGAGTTTCAAGTTTATGATGTGTGCCTTATATTATAAGTCATAACCAGTTTAGATTTGTTAGCATTGAATGCAATGTTTGACAGTTCCATGGGTTGCAAACAACAGTTTTCCTTCCGGGGCCCTTAAGTGGTCCCTGAACCCCGGCCACAGTAAGCCTTTTTGTTCCAGCCCCTCACATGATCACTGTATCTTCTGTGTATTGACTATTGTCCATGGGGTATACATTTTAAAAATACCTTAAAATTCGTCCCGAAGACTTTTTTGGACATTGCAGGCTATGACCGCAAGTTTCATAATACCCATCCATATTATTTTCTCAGTTCTTTTGTTTGTCAGTATATATCAATAATATTGCATATCCCTAGTGAAAAGCTTGCAGTGACCCTGTACTTCTCAAGGACGTTCAGTTTTCCCAGATTTTTTGTCCAGTGTCATATAATACTTCTATTGTCGTGTGTGTGTGTGTGTGTATATCTATACTCGGTGTATATATATTATACTTTAATGAGTATATGCTAACCTATTTGGGGTGGATGGGGGAAATGAAAGACCCTTTGCGGTTTACAAATAAAAATATAGTGTTCTATTTATCTTCTCTTTTTTTTTCCCCATCACTCCAGATTATGGAAATAAGCACACACCTTACAAGTAGTCGGCAATCCAAGTGATTGCATAATGCTCAAGATTTGTAGTAGCCGAAACTGGATTTTACCACCTATTAATGTTGTTGAAGATTCAAAAATATGGTATAATATCCGCCCGGTCTCCCCTCCCCTCCCTGTATTATTTTTAGTTAAGGTTAAGGGAGGGGGGATGGATATTTTTCCAAAACTTTATTTTGTATTAGGAACTAAAAGAAAGTTTGAGCTACTACAATCATTAGAATAACCATAAACTCATGTACAGACATAAAGCCTCCATTTTAAATATTTTTTTTTTTTTTTAAATTACGTTTTGATCTTAAATTAAATAGTAAATTTCAGTGGTTTTGGTGAATATTTGGTTTGGTTTTTTTAGATAAATTATAACGTTAAATTGTTCATTACTGTTGTTAATCACTTATGTTTGTTTTATTAGTGTTTGGTTGGAAAGTATAGAACTTGTTTGCGTTTTTACGGTTATGCTATTTAAGATATTTGAGGTAACTTACATGTATATAAATTAGATTAGTTCTTTTATACGATAACTGATTCTTTGTTTTCTTCTTTCCTGATGTATTAAATTTACATTCCACATGAAAAATAAAGGTGTTCTTTTTATATTGAAGTCTTTATGTCATGATTAAGCTCTTGTCAGTAGAGCTCTTTTTTGTGGTGCTTTGGGTTGCTGGATTGAATCTGGTCAGTGGATCAATTGCAGTGTTTTTTCCGTGTCCCATCCAGTGCTCTATAACTTGTTTATCAGAGGTAGTGGTATGTGTTGTCCCGTCTGTGGGAAAAGGTATATAAATGATCTCTTGCTGCTAATGGAAGTGGATTTTCTCTTAAGACTACAGAATTACCAATGTGCTCTAGTGGTGTCGTTGGAACAAAACAAACTAATATTTGATGCATTGCTCAGTAATTAAATAAAAGAATCGGTAATTAAATATAAGAATACTATCTCATTGAAAAATCTGTTAATTTAAAACAACTAATAGACATGGAGTGTCAAATAACTTGCATATGATTAACAAACAACCTGTTACCTAAGGTAAATATCCATTTAACTATAGTAACCTGTTGTCTTAAATTTCGACCCCTGAATAACCATATATTATAATTATTGTGTGAAATAATAGAGATTCTGTTCTAAAATATAACAAGTCAGGACACAATATTCACTCATTTATTTACACTTCAAAAACATTTTGTCAAACTGATCTGTCAATGAAACTTTTTACTTGAAACCACTCGTTTATAGGAATATCCACTCTTGCAAATAGTGATATTGGGCTGAATTTGCAAAACCTGTTTTCCGTAAACAGGTGTTTACTAATTATCGATATTACACACATGTAACACAAAAACAGGCTTTGTAAGTTCAGCCCATTATTTACAACCTTTAGCATCCATAAAGAGTGGGGGGAAAAACCTACACTTTGACAGCGGTGTTATTAAATTGACATTTTCCAAAAATTCTACAATAAATCTCAAAATATATTGTAGAAGTGCACACCTGAATACCAGACAAAAACAACCCACATGAAAAAGAAGTTTTGCATACTGACCGTGTTAACTTTTATTACATATTTTGCTGTTTTCACAATGACTGAAATGAAACCAATATCGCGAAATCAATTTTAAATGATGTTCATGCACTAATCCAATGAATTGTCATGTCATTTGAAGCCATTCAAACTCGCACCGTTTTAGAATGAAGTCATTGTATTGTGCATGATATTGTACACTTTGTTTTTAAATTAACTTTTAACTTTGATATCCATGTTTTGTTTTAGTCTAGCATTCAGATATCCACAATGCCTCGCTTGTTTTGAATTTGACCAAGATTGAGCACACGTGTCTACCAATTTATTAAATTACTCACCGCTTTTCAATCATTGGAAATACAGTGTAATCATTGTTGTGGGGGTTTTGTTAATCTATCCACTACAGTTATAAATCTGTAAAGTACATATCTAAATCATTATTTTTCCTTGTCCTAAACATTAACCAAACACAATGATTGCTTTAAAATTGGTTACCACTCCATAATAAAAAATATATGAATGCACTGCATATTCTCCTCTTTTTCTTTTTTTTTGTCCTTGTCCTGAACAGTTTTTTTTAAACAAAATGGCACCTACAATGTTAAACACACAGTAATATTCCTTGTTTTTTAATCCCTCCTTCATATTGGTCCTGAGCCTCTCAAAGCTGCCGTTTCCCGTTCAGCTTCCCGGGCCATTTCGATCCTCGACTTGTCCATGGGAATAAAATACCAGCCTTTGTAGTCCTGTCTCTGGTACATCACTTCTTTCACCTTCTTCTCCAGTTTCCTGAAGTAACAAACATCCTGGCTTTAATATGGTGCATGTTATAGCCAAAAACATAGAATATATGGCAGCCATTATGGATGCCATCTTGAATTTTTCAAAACCCTTAATGATGACCATGGTTTATCAGACAGATCCTCCAAAGACGAAGAAGTTTGTTTTGTTTAATGACACCACTGGAGCACATTGATTTATTAATCATCAGTTATTGGATGTCAGACATTTTGTAATTCTGACATAGTCTTAGAGAGGAAACCCGCTACATGTTTCCATTAGTAGCAAGGGATCTTTTATATGTACAGACACTGTGCACTGGCTAGAACAAGAAATAACCCATTGGGCCATTTTCCATTACAGCCAGTGCACCATGAATGATATATCAAAGACTGTGGTATGTGCTATCCTGCCTGTGGGATGGTGGACATAAAAAGATCCTTTCCTACTAATGAAAAAATGCAGCGAGACCATATGTCAGAATTACAAAATATCTCAAAACTAATAGCTGATGATTAATAAATCAATGCGCTCCAGTGGTATTGTTAAAACAAATTAAATATAGTTTGAAAACACTGTAAAGAGCTATGCAAACATTTCAATAAACTGGGGATTGTCAAAGAGTTAAACTATTATATCTCATAGACTAAAAAGGATTGGACAAGATTGGGAGAAATGAAATAAAATACAAAAATGTAAACATTAAGAGCTGAATTTACAAAGCCCGTTTATGTCTTACACGTGTGTTACTATATACATGTACAATGCTAAAACACCTGTTTATGTCTTACACGTGTGTTACTACATACATGTACAATGCTGAAACACCTGTTTATGTCTTACACGTGTTACTACATACGTGTACAATGCTAAAACAACTGTTTGTCTTACACGTGTGTTACTACATACATGTACAATGCTAAAACACCAGTTTATGTCTTACATGTGTGTAACTACACACATGTACAATGTTTAAACACCTGTTTATGTCTTACATGTGTGTTACAACACACATGTACAATGCTAAAACACCTGTTTATGTCTTACACGCGTGTTACTACATACATGTACAATGCTAAAACACCTGTTTATGTCTTACACGCGTGTTACTACATACATGTACAATGCTAAAACACCTGTTTATGTCTTACACGCGTGTTACTACATACATGTACAATGCTAAAACACCTGTTTATGTCTTACACGCATGTTACTACATACATGTACAATGCTAAAAGACCTGCAGTTAAGAAAAACAGGCTTCGTAAAGTCGGCCCAATATCACTTACCTAAGTTTGCTGGTCTCCATTTCTTCCTTCAAAAAATGTAGATTTCTCTCATGTATTTTTTCTGGCGAATCATAGATGTACCGTGCAAACCAGCGCTCTATGGGGCCCTGAAAACAGATCAAAAAACATAGTGGACCTGGATATTTATCTGGCTAATAAGTGGGATGTAGCCCACTAAAATATTATGGTGATCTGGGCCTTACTATCGCCGTAAATACCTACGATCGAGACCTTACTTTTTTTCTACAATCGCCAGCCCGTTCCATGACGCGGCATAGCTTACTATCATCATAAATTACAGTGCAAATGTACAATTGGTACGAGGCAGTTGTAAGCCACTAACGTAGATGTCAAATGTTAGGTGATGATTTGATAATTTTCTAAGAAGAATACTAAGTTTTTGTGTATATGGATCTAATATATACCAAATACCTTTTATGAAACTCTGTGTTCAATGAAAAACATTCTAGGCCATATGATCTTCACACAAAAATACGGGAAATGTCTTATGCATTCTGCAACTATCGTTTAGCAAATAAACTGACAAAGTTACTTCATGGATGTCCGATACCAATGAATACATCCAAGATGTTCCAAAAAGTCGGTAACCAATTTTTTATTTAACTAATTCGCACTTCTTCACAAAGAAGATTTTAATAATTAAATGGGCACTTAAAGAGTACCAAGGCTTCTTTGTGGAACAGCTGTAAAGTTTATAGTGCCATTTGTAAATCTCACCTTAAGTTACTACAATTAACCGTACCTACAATTATTTCGGTCTATACTGTAGCATACAAAACATGGTGGGTAAGTCTGCAGCAGGTGGTGTGAATTGACACACATCCATCCCCACCCCATAACATAATGGTTAACAAACTTTCAATTCTGTGATTTTACTGACACTGTTACCATGATATCTGGAAATGGGTCAGTAGATGAACAAAAATAATGTTTTAAAAGCCACAAAGTTGTCAACATTAAGACGGGGTTTTTTTTTTAGTACTGACATACCTTATAATACTCCCAGTGGTTTGGTTCGTAGCACTCTGGGATATCGGAGAGTTCGGCGTGACCTGAGAAAGACAAACAAAATAGGAACATTAATACACATGAATCTGTCTTATTTAAATGTTACTTTATAATACAGTACACTTAAAACCAGACCCCCCATAATTTAAAAAACACTTTTAAACACACTGTGTTTCTGCCAGAAAGGAATTTTTGGGTATGGCGCTATGGAATTGAATGCAACCACAGTCAACAGGGGGTATGGGGGGGGGGGGGGGGGTGCCTCCTCAAGAAAGAAAATGAGTTACGTTTAGGGTTAAGGTTAAGAAAATCATACAGTAATGATAAGAGTAATTAATTTTGTCAAGGTTAGCTTTAAAAAAAAACATCTGCCAAAAACTTTGGGTATGGCGCCATACCCGTTTTACCCTCTGGCAGAAACCCTGATGTCACTGTCACATTTTTCACAATTGGAGCCGTTGCTGATGTCACTATGTCACATTTTTCACAATTGGAGCCGTTGCTGATGACACTATGTCACATTTTTCACAATTGGAGCCGTTGCTGATGCATTACTTAAGATTTTTTTATTTAGATTATTCCGTGGTGTTTTTGGTCATCCTGGGGTTTCAAATATCATAGAATGCATTTTCCTTATTTTCAAAAATGCACATGTAAAAGTAATCGTTATGGAGACGGGCTCTAGACTACTTTTTAAGTGTATTTTCGTGCACAGACTCTTGGTTCATTCTACTGCCTCCAGATTTAGTGTCCATTTTCACAGGTTGAAACTAGGTTCTAGGACTTTAATTCCGTATCCAAACTGACATCTGTGTAATCCAGCACGACTGTGTGTGCTGTTCAAGAATTAGTTTGAGTGCTCTGTATATACAGGCACATTTTGTCAGTCACCCTTCGTTAAGGAATAGACAGCCCCATGCACTTATGCATTAATAATCTTTACATGCACAACCCCTGCAATTGCATGCGGCAAATGGCAATGCCATGGAGATTGCCGTGCAATTTTTCGTTCTCTTAATTGCAGGGGTTGCATGCATACACAGCGCAAACCTGGGCACAATCGGACAAAGAGCTTCACAATGTACTGTCTTGAAATATTTTATAAAGTTTATTATTTTATTGAAGGCGACCAGATATAACCTGTGACCAGCTGCGACTGGCTGGCCGATATGAGTCTTTGCCAGAAAAAGTGAGTGATCTGTCCCACTCTCCTCCATACTTGCCTAAAACGATTTTGGAGAGCTGCAAATTGATCACCTTGTGATACAATATTTAATACATTTTGTGTGCAATGTCATGTGATTGCTAACCTCGCACTTTTTCAGAACAGTGATCTGAAGTTCGCCTTCATTTTCAGGCATCGAACTAAACATTGTGTCTGGTAACCCATTTACAGGTTACCACAAAATATAGCCTGGCAACCTATAGGTTACCACAACTATATGAAAGTTAGAATTGAATTCCTGTTACTACTACTAATTTTAATGTTAAAACGCTGACATTCTGAAATATATCGGTGCGGGCGAACATTGTTACGAAAAAGAAATCCGGAGTAAATTTATCTAGTGGGCAATGCTTAAACGCAGATTGCCAAAATTGCTTGCAATTGCACAAGTGCGCACGAACATTGGTGCAATTTCGTACGAGAAAACGAAACGCAGAAGTAAATTCATCTAGTGGACGCTGCTTAAATGCGGAATGACTATAATTGCTTGCAATTGCACAAGTGCGCACGAACATTGGTGCAATTTCGTACGAGAAAACGAAACGCAGAAGTAAATTCATCTAGTGGACGCTGCTTAAATGCGGAATGACTATAATTGCTTGCAATTGCACAAGAGTCCGGAATGCATTGCCTGGTTTATGTTCGGAAACGAAAGTACCATTACGTTGAAATTTTTGTCGAGAACGAAACACCATTCTCGACTTTTCTTACATGTGGTAACCTCCCGGTAACCTGAACGACCATTCTCAACTTATTTCGATGCCTGATTTTGATCATAGCGAAGGAAATGTTTTATTTAACAAAGCACTCAACACATTTTATTTATGGTTATACGGTGTCGAACATAGGGACCACACAGATATTGAGGGATCAAACCCACTGTCGCCACTTCATGGGCTACCCTTTTCAATTAGCAGCAAGGGATCTTTTAAATGCACCATCCCATAGATAGGATAGCACATACCACAGCCTTTGATGTACCATCTGGCTGGAACAAGTGATCATAGCGAAGACCGACAGGTGCTGTCTGTCTGTGGAACCAACAAAACTGGTTTTACTGCAACACTAAAATGTCTTATATGGATGTTTAATGAGTTGGGAGGGGTAGTTCTTAGTGGATTTTTTCTCTGTGTCTGTCTCTCTGTGCATGTGTGAATGCATGTGCATGTGAATGCATCTGCGTGTGAATGCATCTGTGTGTTTAAGCATGCATGTGTGTGTGTCTGTGTCTGTGTATGTGTGTCTGTGTGTGTCTGTGTGTGTGCATGTGTCTGTGTGTTTGTTTGTGTGTGTGTCTGTGTATGTGTGTCTGTGTGTGTGTGTGTGTGTCTGTGTGTGTGTATGTGTCTGTGTGTTTGTTTGTGTATGTGTGTGTCTGTGCATGTGTGTGTGTGTGTGCATGTGTGTGTGTGTTTTGTGTGTGGCATGTTAATTCCCTTAAGACCTAAACAGTACAAATGTACATACATTAAGTATTCCATTTCTCCTAACTTACTTACCAACAAAGAGATTCACATAGGTTATTAAAAGAGCCATTGGTACCAGTCCAAGAAACAGAAAGTAATGCTGAAACAAAATGAAAAGAACAGAATTAAAAACACATTACAAAATAAATGTTTCTGACATACAAAATGGAAAAATTATTATTAGATTGTTATCAACCGGCTGTAGAATTATAAAAAATTTTACATGTACATATATATACAAACCAAATTATTTATGCTGTCTGTGGGTTGGTGCATATATAGATCTCTTGTTACTAATTAATGAAAAAATATTGCGGGTTACCTCTAGCTTTAAGACTATTTGTGAAAATTACCAAATGTTTGACATGCAATATAGCCTATGACTAACAGTCAATATACTCTAGTGGTGTTGTTAAATAAAACAAACTTAACTTTTTAATCCCCTTCCACTGGTTTGTCAGTGTGTGATTTTGGTTTAAAACAGTGTCATAAAGACTCCCTATTTGCAAATCTTTAGAGCCCGCCAACACCCTAATGAGCCCTGCCATGCATCTCCAGTAGATCAGAAGATCACTACATGTTTTGCATGAAATTATGGAAAAGATCGCTATTCAAGACTGTGGTTTCCCAGGATTTTGAGATATATGTTGACTGTGTCATCTCAAAGAATCAATGTAATTTGTACAAATAACTAGCCTTGCGGGCTTGTATGCTAGCCAAGCTAGAGAGTCCTATATGATTTTTGCAAGCCTCAGGCTCCCGGACTCTCCTCAAAATCGCACACTGCCCTTCGACTGGTTTGTAAACTCATCAGATTGTGAATAATGCTTTAGTACACAATGTAATATGTATACTGTATTTAGAAGTTCTACAACAGGTGACAATATTTCAAAATCTTAGGTAACTGGAAGTCTGTTAACGTGAATTTTACTTAGGTAACCGATTTTTCGGTTACATGAATATAGTTCTCATAAATGCAGAGTTAGGTTTACCTAATCCTAAAACATTTGAACTACAGTTCTGTGCTACATTGATGTTTCAAATGTATTTAAAAACAAACTGATTTTCACTTTCATTTCTGATGTATGGTACTTTTAATGTTAGAATGTAATTGTTGACAATGTAACCAATTGGCGGTTCTCGTGCTTTTAAAGTTGCGTAAACAACAGTTCTCATGAAATATTGTGCCCTGCCACAATGTAGTTACTGTACCCTGCAACTTACCACATCGTCCTTCCATCTGTCCCACTCGAATCTGGAGGGTTTAACTATCATGGTCCTTTTTTCGCTCATGTTTCGTATAACCACTGAAAACAAAAATCACACACTGATCAATTAGATTTACTGGCTCCTATATATAATTTTACCAGGAAGACATCATATGCACAGGCCTGCAGCTTTTGGGGTTTTTCAAATCTTGAGGCATTGCAGGAAAAAAAATCTTTAACTATGTAGATCAAACAGATCCATAGGTCAACAGAAGGTCGGAGACAAAATCTACAACTTATACTAAGTTATTGCAGCCTCTGGTTGGACCTATAATAATGAATCATAGAACTTGGCTCTACTTCACATTGCTCCGAAACAGATTCAGTCGCAACAGCAGATACAGCTCATATCTAATGGCTTTCTTGCTCTATCTCGGTGATCATATCAGGATTAGGGGATTAGGATTAGGGTCGAGTTGGGTTTAGGTTTAGGCCCTTAGCCTTAGGATTCGCAGTGACTAGACAGAGTTTGTACTGAGTTTGTTCAGTGTTGTGAACGTAGCCATGACTATAATTAATGGGCATCAGTCTACAGAGCTCGCCTCTAGGTTGCACCTTAAATTCATATTATTTTATAATTATTATTTTTTATGAAATGAAAATCATTGCCGACATTGGACGTTTTGTGAAAGGGATGTCCATCATCACAAAATTACCCAGGCTGGTAATTGATATGCATTTAATCTCTTTTTTTTAAATCATGCAAAACTGTAACTACCTGCTTTTGACATTTTCCCAGCTGACAAAAGCGTGCGAGTCCCTTGAAGTAAGGGACGCAACACACTCATTGCAACCATTTTTGTGTTCTGCCCAAGGACAAACAGTCTCGTTTTTCATATACGTCACACTAATGGGGTACCAGACGTTTCGCCCCAAAACCAGTTATCCCCAAGTCAGTGGGCCCCTTGTCAGTTCGCCCCCAACTATTTGTCAAGTCACACACACACACACACACACACACACACACACACACACACACACACACACACACACGCACGTCATATAAAGATGATTTTAGCGGAGGTTGTTTTGTTTTGTTTTGTTGTGTTCATTTTTGTTTTTGTTATGCGCGCGTGTTTGTTTGAAAAGTATTAAAGGGACATTCCTGAGTTTGCTGCATTGTAAGATCTTTCCGAGTAATAAAATATTTTTATGATTAAACTTGTATATTAAATGTATTTTCTTGTTTAGAATATCAATGTCTGTATATTCAATGTGTTTCTGGTCGTCTTAATATTTGTAAGAAGCCCAAACTAGATTTTGTCTTCAAATAATTTCGTACAACAAATATTTTAGGAAATAAAATGAAATTTAAACTAGTACAAATATTAGAACGATCAGAAACACGTTTAATATACAGCCACTAATATGTAAATACAATCGTTAAAAAGTCTGTTTGTCGATAACATCTTACAAATTGCAGCAAACTCAGGAATGTCCCTTTAAGGGAGAGAGTGGAAGTAGGAACATGGGTTTGTATTATTTGTTTTGGGTTTTTTTTTGTTTTTTTGTTGGTAAATAGGCAGGCATAAATACTTTGTGGGCCCAACCTCTGATTAAAATCAGGATTGAGGATTTTGTTTGTTTGACAGGTATTAACGTGCTTATATTCTGAGGGTTCAAACACGCTAAATTAGATTAAAATCAGGGCTTCTTCCCATAATAAATTGTGGATTGATGGTGTACCATTATGATGTCGGCTAACACCAAATAGGGAACATTTTGTTCTCAAAATCTTGATTAGCAATATTTCTAGTCAATATAAAATTTATTAGCGACTACTGTTTAATGTTTTAAAATTAGTGTGTGGATACTGAACAAAATGTTCCTGGTCGAAGAATCATGCTTTGAACCACAGACGATGTGGCCTCTTCTTACATGTGTGTGTAGCCTAAGTGGTATTCATTGTCCTTTGTATCATAAGGGATTAACAAATGAGTAGATTGTAATTAAGCATCAAGACTATAATAACCTAGAGCACACTGTATAATGTGCTTGAACATTAAATTGATATAAGCACGTTAATTCCCGACATCTGACCTGACAGTCATTTGTGGGCATACATACATACATACATACATACATACATACATACATACATACATACATACATACATACATACATACATACATACATACATACATACTGTATAGTACCGGCCTACAGGCTGGTAGGTACATAGTTCGCAGCCCGGTACCGGCTCTCGCCCAGAGCGAGTTCTTAAGGGCTCAATGTGAGGCCACTACACCCTCTTCTCTTTCACTAACCACTAACCAACTAACCCACTGTCCTGGACAGACAGCTCAGATAGCTGAGGTGTGTGCCCAGGACAGCGTGCTTGAACCTTAAATGGATATAAACACGAAAATAAGTAAGAGAAAGAAGAAAGAAAGACTGTATAGTGATTACAGTTTGACATATTAAGACATGTTATAAAACACTTTCCTTTCTTTGATAATGGCCTCTTCTTGTTTGCCCCGCCATGGAATCGAAGGCTGGCGAAGTCAGAACCCGAGTCCATGGTGGGCGTGCCTGAACTGAAAGGATGTGGGCACGTTAATACAGTTCCCTTCCTTCTTCTTGTTTTTGTAAGTGGTATTCACTGTCCCTACCTCGTGTAAAGATACTGTCATGCTGAAATACACGACATTTTGATCAGCCTAAATCAAAGGGATTTTGACACATAGCGCCTCTCGTGCCACAGCCGAAGGCACACCAAACCATACGTTGCTTCTTCTTTTCTTCTTTTTTTTTGCGGGGGCGAACTGGTAATTCATTGGGGCCAACTGGTAATGCGTTGGGGGCGAACTGACATACGTTTTGGGGGCGAACTGACTGGGAGCGAATGGACTGGGGGCGAACATGCTTGGGGTAAAAAAACGTCAGGCATCTCGCTAATGAAAATGTACATGTGATGTATGTCTAGATTTAAGAGGCTACGACATAGACTGGTCCTCTCTTACATCTTTTTTTTAAACTGATTTGTATAACAGCGCAGCATATACTGATATAGTTTGCAGGAACAATTACGCAATACGCCAATAACATTTATTTAATATGAATTTTAACAATGGCTTTATAAAAAAAATATATTCAATTTATTTCTTTAAAGCAATTTGAACAGAGAAGGAAGATGCGATGTACAATTTGATATTCTTAAATTATAGCATTTTATAAACTTCACAAATTGCAAGAATAATTATCAGAGTGCATCGAGTTTGAGTCAAAACACAAAAAAGCATGGATTTGCTGGGGTCAATTTTAGGGTCTATGGAAAAGCCTCCAACAATAGATGATAAAGAAAAGAAAAGAGCTAAAGGTTATAAATTAGTGCTATCATTACATCTGATCACCATGCCTGCCTTTTAAAATATATGAGTAAAGTTTAGATAAATAGTTAAAATACACTGGTTACCAAAAACATATTGCTCCCGTATGAAACCCCCCAATAATATTCGTCCCCAATTTAAAGCAAGTATTCCTTCTCTTCCATTTTAACACATTTGTGTTTGTTAAAGATTAAAAATATCACAGTTCTACGTTATTGTTACATAGTGGTTAAGAAGTTTAAGCCTTTTTTTTTTAATTAAGGGGTGAGGCCTAAAGTCTGAAGCAGATTGTTAACAATTATGATAAATACTCTTGTAACTTTAATTACCATTAGGTTCCCCTGAATATTGTCCAGACACAAATTGTGAAAAAAACCCATTACAGTGACACTGATTCCACACAAAAAAAACCCAATGATGTCACCAATATCAACTTTGCTGAGATCATATAAGGCAGTTTTTATGTGTTAAGGTATAACGCTCTCATCTTGACATCAGATTAATTATGTCACATACTTAGAAGGTTTCCACCCCTCATGAAGAGTATTCCATAGAAAAGCAAACTGGCAGACGGTGAAAAATTGCACACGTTTTGTCCTAGGAGATCTTAAAGTCGAGATACATGTAGTCTACTATGTGGAATCCATGTCAATGTAATGGCTTTTTTCACAATTTATGTTTGGACAAAATGTGAAGAAAATTTAACGGTAATTAAAGGTAGGAGAGTAATTTATCGTAGTTGTTAACAACTTGGTTTGGACGTTAGCTCATGTTGCATGAACACTTGCTTGAACTTCATAGGTAGCCCTCCATAGGCTGGAGGTTTTGTTTTTGTTATCCCATCCCATGTATATATTGTGTCTTACCACAACAGGTGTCTCAAACACCGTCATATTTATCAGAAAGTGATTATCAAAAAGCCGTAGCAGCTTTTTTTAGGAAGGAGTAGCCTGGGTGACGGTCTCTCTCTCTCTCTCTCTCTCTCTCTCTCTCTCTCTCTCTCTCTCTCTCTCTCTCTCTCTCTCTCTCTCTCTCTCTCTCTCTCTCAATCACTCACTCACTCACTCACTCACTCTGTCTCTGTCTCTGTCTCTGTCTCTCTCTCTCACTCTCTCTCATATATTTTCTTGTGACCAAGGTTTGAAATGAAACAACATCAGATAGTTGTAGTTTAAATTGTGCTAAGGTGTCGTTAAACAAATGCACTTTCTTTTACTGAAAAAAATGGTTACTTCTACACCTAAATGTTTGCCCTCATACACAGTAGGCTTATCGTATACCCCAATAACATATATGCCCAATATGTTTATAGGCAGCTATATGTTTGTCTGTGTATTATCTCTATACATGATGATTTAATACATAGAGGATATTTCTATTTTTTTGTCAAATATGATTTATATCTCATTGAGTGATGTTTGCAATCATATCTCACGAGTCGCGCTCGCGCAACCAGTATGATATGATTGCAAACTTCTATTTATTATATAACTTTTGGCAATTTACCTTTATTTTTAAAATGCCAGCAGCAAAATAGTTTCGGCTTTCTTACAGTGAAGATAACATATTTTAGAGTGCCATAGTGAAATTTTCACTCTAAAATGTGTTATCGTCACTGAGTGACTGGTAACACTTTTATTTCACTGATATTATATGATATTTCGTTAAATGTTATATAATACAATGTGACACTGACACATTTTTAAGCTGTTATTGGTAGATAAAGGTTGGAAGATACTCAAGTGATACAATATTTTTTGTTTTGTACAGCACAAAAAGCTCTTGTTGAGAAACAACAATTAAAGGAGAAGCAAAAGTTGGATGAATTTCGAGAAAAGGTACTTGGAAATGGTTTTCTTAGTTCATAAAACAAAATATCATTTGTAACTATAACCTATATGTGCTGTGGTGTCATAAAATATCAGGGTTTTTTCACTTTTTGTTTTCACAATGCTTCAAGATAGTGAGCTGAAATTTTACGTACATAGCTTTAACATATAGTGTTACAGATCAAGTTTGACTTTCATGTCGACTTGTCCATTGTTTTACAGAGTTCTGTCCCTTCATGTCCCTTTTTGTAGAAAAAAAATATCCCTTGTTGTTTTGTAGAAGTGACTTATGTGGAGTCATATCATTGAAGGAAGGAAGGAAATGTTTTATTTAATGACGCACCCAACACATTTTATTGACGGTTATATGGCGTCAGACATATGGTTAAGGACCACACATATATTAAGAGAGGAAACTCGCTGTTGCCACTACATGGGCTACTCTTTCCGTTAGCAGCAATGGTTCTTTTATTTGCACTTCCCACAGGCAGGATAGCACAAACCATGGCCTTTGTTGAACCAGTTATGGATCACTGGTCGGTGCAAGTGATTTACACCTACCCATTGAGCCTTGCGGAGCACTCACTCAGGGTTTGGACTCGGTATCTGGATTAAAAATACCATGCCTCGACTGGGATCCGAACCCAGTACCTACCAGCCTGTAGACCGATGGCCTAACCACGACGTCACCGAGCCCGGTTTTAATTTGGAAGTAAATTTAGAAATTGAGAAGTGGCTCTAGAAAGTAGTCTGGAAATAGAACAACTTGTTAGATTTATAGAGTGACTTTTTTCAACAGCAATTTGGAAAGCTTGAAACAAACATGGATAATTTATGTGGATAAAGCTACTGATTTATATGACAGTTGAATCCCGTTTGCTTGAATCCCGTTGGCTCGAACCCTGTCGGTGCTCGAGAAAGTGTTGAACCCATCGGGTAGTTCGACCGAACCATTCAGTCAACATCGTGTAAGTGTAACTCGGGACTTCATTTTTGGTTCAAGCGTTGCGTTGTGTTCGACCCTTCCGAGTTCGACCCAACGAGATTCTGCTGTACTACTTTTATTATATAATCACTGCTAAACATGAGGAATTCTGAATACATCTGGAATACTGCCAAAAAATAGATGACGGCAAAATCTACTTGTGAAATTGATTATCAAAATGCATATTGTATGTTGTGAATATCATTTCCTTTTGGCCCCCTGTCTTGGTTGATTAAATAGTTAGTGTGCCGAAGTGTCGTTAAACATTTAATGTCTTCTTTTATAGATGCAGAAGAGGATACATGAGTTTATTAAAGATGCCGCACAGCCAAAGTTAAAGTTTGAACCGATGGAAAAAGTCTTCCGAGCCTTGATGTAAGATTTATTTTTAGAGCTGGCCAGTATACTGTATGTACTGTTTGGCATCATATCAATACCGATTTACCGTACTGAGCAAATTTCAAAATAATGAAACTTTTGTATTGAAAAATGTTTCCCACCATTTAGTAAAGCACTAGCAATATATCTGACGAGCGCAGAATGGGTTGGGTATAAATCAGACGAGAGCCGTGTGCATAGAATTTAATTTTATTCAGATGAAATTAGCGGGTGAGCTTCAACTCGGGCATACATTTAAAACCGAGTATACCGAAAATACCGATATTAATATTGTGTCAATACCGAATACCGTACCAAGGTAAATGACCTAAAAAAAATACTGATATCGATAACGAACCTCAAATTTCAATAACGAACCTCAACTTTCAATGCCACCCAGCTCTATTTATTTTGTATTTTTCAAGTTTTAATGAAGGACACATTTTAAAAGTTTTTAGTAACTTGTGGATTGGTGAGTAATATTGGGAATTTGATGAACATCAATCTCTACAAACTTATCAATGATTCCGTAAAGTTAATCATTCATCCAAATGAACCTATTATATAGTCCATCCTATCCTATTTTTTTGTAAATAATTTCAGTTTGATTTGATGTAAGAAGAAAAGTAAAGGTGTTTCAGAAATAATTAAAAAAAAAAAAAAAAAAATTGGGTGCAATTTAGAAAACAATTGGCTCAGAAATAAATAACTTGTAGTAAAGTCCATAGTATGAAAAAAGGCGTTCCCTGTGGGACGGACCATAAATCTGCTACAGGTGTAGTTTTAAACTTTTAAACCTTTTTGTTAATTTGTTGAATTGAAAATTACAGAAAGCGTGGTCCCAGGTTTGTCTTGTTTATAAATGAAGTTGTTTGTATTCTATTTTTTCAGACATGATATTGCGGATGTTGCTGGTCTCACATCATTTTCTTTTGGTATAGAAGAAGAAGATCGATATGTTATGATTTGGAAAAAGGTAAAGCCTTTTTTTTTTTACATAATCTGACATCTGACCTGTGGGATGTTTGGGGAACTACAATATGTCAGAGGGAACTACAGTATGTCAGAGGAACTACAGTATGTCAGAGGGAACTACAGTATGTCAAAGGGAACTACAGTATGTCAGAGGTCAGGTTATTGATGAAAAGGCAAAACAATTCAAGTTTTTGGGACACAAAAATATTCTTGACTTCAGATGTGTTTGTAGAGGTAGGGGTTTTGGGGTTTGATGCACTCCCCTGGCCCAAGAATATTTTCTCCTTTTTTTTTAATGTATTTTCCTGGGGAAGCATGACCACACCCTCCCCAAAAGCTTCACTTGCCACAATGTGGACATACATTCCATCCCCCCCCCCCCCCATTCTTATATAATTTTCTGCACACATGCCTAGACTTGAGCTAAATCGATACCAATTTCAATGCTATAGTATAAGCTTGCCCAGCCTACACTAAACATGTTTTTTGGTTATTAATATCTAGCTTGACATAAAATGACAAGCTAAAGAGTTTCCAAAATAACAAAAATGTTCTCTTTTTTTTGGGGGGGGGGGGTGCAATTTATAAAACAGCAGTACCGGTACCTCAAACCTTTTGTTTTTGATTTTACAGGAATTCTGTCCCGGTGACGATGAACTGAATGCATATAAGCGTGGGGAAGCGTGGGACCCAGAAAAAGCTAAAGAGGCTGCCAGACAGAAGGTAAAGTACGCTGATGGAAACAAATATGGGTACACATAAACAGGGTTCGAAACTCAACAAAAAATATGGTGGCCCAAAAAATAATAATGCATGTTGGCAAATTATGGTAAGCGAACCACGAGCAAGATTTTAATGTGGAATACAGATATTAATAGTGGCTCATATGTTATAGCTCTAAAGAAGATAGAGAACATTGGTCACATTTGGCGACCTGGCCACAGGCCGTTTCAAGCCCTGCAAAAATAGTACCAGCAAATATGGACGGCAACCAAAACTAGAGGTAAAGCACTCACCTGATGCGCATGCAGTCTGGGATCGATCCCCCTCAGTGGACCCATTGAGCTATTTCTTGTTTCAGCCAATGTATCACGACTGGTATATCAAAGACCATGGTATCTGCTATACTGGCCGTGGGATGGTGCATATAAAAGATCCATTGCTATTAATGGAAAAATGTAGCAGGTTCCATCTTTAAGACTACCAAGGGCCATGGTATGTGCTATCCTGTCTGTGGGATGGTGCATATTAAAGATCCCTTGCTACTAATGGAAAATTGTAATGGGTTTCCTCTCTGTCAAAATTACCAGATGTTTGACATCCAATAGCTGATGATTAATACATCATGGGGAAGAGTGGGATCCAGTAAAAGCAAAAGAGGCTGCCAGAGGGAATGTACGCTGATGGAAACAAATAAGGGAACACATAAGTAGTAACAGCAAATACTGACTGCATCCAAAACTAGAGCTAGCTCTGGGTGGTAAAACATTTTTCGTCGCATTATCTAAAAAAAAGAAGAAAAAAAAGAAAAGCTATAGCTATTTTCCAACAAAATATCAATTATTACACAATTGTTTTTTTCCAAATTAAAATAAAATTCACCAGTAGTTCTCAAAATTCACAATTGGTGAATGTAGCTTGTGGCAGAGCTAGCCCAGACAATAGAGAAACAATAGAGAGGTTTCGCCGCAACCATACCATTGCTGATGTGGATAGTGATAGGTCACCACTTTGAGTGTAGGTGGTGACTGTCATAGCAGTTTGCTTCTTTACGATTAAAAAGCCTGCTATACGTAATAAATTTTGTGGCTAATAAATGATTTAAATAATAATAATAAATAAGTAACCCTTCTCAGAATTCCACCATCTTTAAGTTACTAACCGTGCCAATCTGCGAAATTAGTTAAATGATTAGTATTCTAACCGAATCATAATTATGAATGGCCGAACTTACATTTTTTCGGCCCATTACACATGTATGATTAGCTATCAGTATCCATAACAGTAGGGTGGACGTAGCCCAGTGGTAAAGCATTCGCGTGATGCACAGTCAGTCTAGGATCGATCCCCATCATTAGGCCCATTGCGCTATTTCTCGCTCCAGCCAGTGCTGTGGTATGTGCTATCCTGTCTATGGGATGATGCATATAAAAGATCCCTTTCTGCTAATCGAAAAGGGTAGCCCATGAAGTGGCGACAGTGGGTTTTTTCTCTCAATATCTGTGTGGTCCTTAACCATATGTCTGACGCCATATAACCGTAAATAAAATGTGTTGAGAGCATCGTTGAATAAAACATTTCCTTCCTTCCATAACAGTAATGGTGTGGTTGCAAAAGCACTAATGCTACATTACTGACAGTCTCTTTATTATATACTGTGTGGTCTCTTATACACTGTATCAATCATACATTAAAGGGACATGCAGACCATAGTTTCAGCCCATGAATTTTAACACTAAGTTTACTTAATCTACAAATCTGTAACACATTTGGAATAAAGTTACAATTGAGTGAAACACGAGTCTGTGACTTTGAAATGGTGAAATACCCTCTAAAAATATACTAAAACTCGACTGCATAACTGTTTATTCTCAGACGCACCTGTGTTTTTAAACATATGAGACATGCATTTTGTGATATTAAAAACACCAGGATTACCAAAAAAACTTCGAATGTTCGGAAATGAATAATCTAAAGAATAAAATCTAAGTAAATATGATTTCAGTTATCAAAAACGGCTATAATAGTCAAAAATATGCCTTAGTTTTTAAAAACTAGGGTATGTCCCTTTAATCTCTTACCAGTCCAACGAGAGGGGACTAAAAGAATCATTCACCATTGTGAGGTATAGATAAGGCAGTTCCAACCCAAGGGACAAAATGTTTTTTGTGAGGCCGAAGTTTGCCAAGGCCCTTACAAAAACATTTTGTACTGAGTGTTGGAATTGCCTTAACTATACCTCACAATGGTGATTGGTTCTTTTTCTTGCCCATTTAATTATATGTACATTAATAAAACATTAATTGTGTAAGCTACAGTTTGTTTATTGTATAACGATTAGTAAACCTTGCACCTACAAACTCATTTAATCATATTGGAAAAATATAGTCCATCTTATGCAACGACACAAAAATATAACAACTTAACAATAAATATAAAGTTAAAAATATTAATTTGTTTGAATATTTTTAAAACAATGATATAATGTGAAATGGCAAACAGAATTCAGAAAACCATGGCTTATGACGTCAATTGTCGTAAAACATGAGTTATGACCTCACACGTACATGTATGTAGAAATCATCCAGCACCAGGGTAGTAAAGGGGTACTAGACAGATTTATCTAGCACTGTGCAAAAGCTGGCTAATTCAGTCCAGTGGGCAAAAATATAGCTTTCACCTCCATCTGTTTGTCCATCCATCTGTCTCACATATAGTTTTGCAGATGTTTTTTCACAATGTCTTGAGATATTGAGCTGAAATGTTTTATATAACTTTATGATGTACTGTTACAGATAAGGTTGACTTTAATTTGCGATTTACCCATAGCATTATGGTCCTTGAATTTAGGATAATTGAAAAACAATATCCTGACTTTTTATTGCAGTGCTTCAATATATTGAGCTAAACTGTTGTGTATAGCTTTATCATTTTCTGTGACAGATCAAGTTTGATTTTCATGGCAATATAGCCATTTTTTCAAAGGGTTATGACCCTTGAACTTAAGAGATATGGAAATTTGTTTTCCAGCCTGAATATACATGTATTGAGATAAAATTTTGTATATAGCTCTATTGTGTTCTCTTACTGATCAAGTTTAACTTTCATGGTGATTTATCCATTTCTCACAGAGTTATGGCCCTTGAATTTAGGATATACGAAAATTTATTGGGTCCAGTATGGGATATGTATTACTTCATGGCTTCTAGAATTTCATAAAAATTCACTAGTCATGGGATCAGTGATTTTAAAAATGTACTAGCCATGATTAAAAATTCACTAGTCATGGGATCAGTGATTTTAAAAATGTACTAGCCATGATTAAAAATTCACTAGCCCTACTTCAAATAAATACAATTTTACTAATAGTAATAATCAGATATGTCACCTAAAGAAGGAGATTGAGCTTAGAAATCCTTAGATTGGGGTGGAAAGAAGGGTCAGGATATTCACATTTATGAAATATGTAAATGCAGTATTTGACAAGGTTTTGTTTCCACTAGCCGTCGAGCTAGTTATAGTAATTATTTAATAGCCCAACACTGAATATCACTAGCCATGGGAGTGGGGCTACCATAATCTAGAAGCCCTGTACTTTAGCAGTACCAGTTATCTCAGAATGCTTGTTTTATACAGACATAACTACTCTTAGCATTAGTAGTGAATTCAGTTTGGTCTCAAATATCATGTTTCTTGTTTTTTCATCAATATATAATACTAATGCAGAGAAAATTATCAGACACTTTTAGAAATAAATTACTTAGCAGTGGAATTAATTGTGTATTTTAAATTCTGACATTTGAAGGAACTGGATGACCGACTCGATGCGGAACAGAAGAATGCAGGAACGGCGGTGCCTGCATCAAACTACCGCGACAAATACAAACATCTTATAGGGGAGGATGCCGCCAAGGATGCCGCCAAGAACATGAAAGCTAATAAATCTTACGGGTTTGGTAGGTTGCAGAATTTACAAACTATAGTCCATCTCATCCTCCTATAAAAATGTTTTTTGGAAATAATTTTAGTTTGGTTTGACGTAATATAATGTTTATAGCATTAATACCAATAGCGATACAGAAACTATTATTGTTTAGTTACTATTACCACAAGTGTTAATATAACAATTACCGGAAGTGCATCCCAAAGTTACGTCATAGCCAAGCAGATGACAAGTCTATGTCCTCAGTGAATAAAAGCCATTATCATTTTGGATATGAGTTTGTTGAACCAGAACATTATATGTAAGAAGAAGTGGTGGTTTTTGCCAAATTAAACGAAAATGTCCAAACATGGATAACAACATTTATTCATATTAACATTACTGCAAAAAGCTATATAGGGTTCTTGCATGGTGGAAGCAAACAAATCACTACGCATTTTTACATGGATTACAACTAATTTTGCGGTAGAATAATGGAAATTAATAGTAGAAAGTCTTAGGATGGCACATTTTGTCCAAATATCTCTATAATGTTTGCCTAAATTTGAGGTTTTGCTCCAGTACTGGGATGGGGGGGAGGGGCAGCTGTCCCCTCCCCTATTTCATATGCTTATATGTGCATGATCAAGAATAGTGGGGTTGTAAGGGGATGCCAATTTATCATGTTCAGTAGTCAGTCCACAGTGACGTACCAGTTCAGTGCTTATCTTTTAATTACATTACATCAAAGTGTCAGAATATATTTAATGCATTATATAATTAAATCTTTTTCTATAATAACAGCATAATTTCTATTTGGAAATCTGTCACCAAGACCGAATGCCCCACTTTCAAACCCAAGTAAATTGGTAGAGTTATGGGTTTTTTTATCAGGCCACTCTACACCAGAAGACCTCTCTATATACGGTATATGTATATGTTCTTCAAATGACTTGTTGGAGTGTATGTTGAACGTTTTACTAAAAATAAAACACAGGTACTGCACGGTAGCCACGGTTCAACTATGTAGAAGCTGTCACCCCCTGCAATCCAGTGGTCTATGCAACGCACGTGTTATGAACAGTCAACAGATTTCAATGGCCTAGTTGGTAATTTGCATGTATTTTCGAAAATGCCCGATGGCGAGGAGATTCAGATACTTATTAATAACTGCAGTTTTTGCTTAATATCTACTTTTAATCTGTTTCCACAGTTCACAAAGTATATTTCATTTTTAACAAAACTCCACAGCATTGACGATTGCCGCGGGCAAATGCAGGGATTGGTATTTTTGTGCAGGGGTGTTGTTAAACATTCATTCATTCATTCATTCATTCATTCATTCATTCATTCATTCAATATGCAAGGCTTCTAGAATTTTGATAAAATACACTAGCCATGGGACCCATGATTTTTTTAATTTACCAGCCACAATTAAGAATTCACTAGCCCTACTTCACTTTAAGTTAATAAAATTTTACTAAATAATGGTAATAATCAGATATGTCACCTAAAAAGGAAAATAGAGCTTAAAAACACTAACATTGAGGTGTTGGGGTGAGGGCAGGATTTTCATATTTACAAAATAGACTTAACTGCAACATTTGACCAAAACATTTCAGTAGCCGTCAGGCATAGCAATAGTAGATATTTACTAGCCCAACATTGAATATCACTAGTAATGGGAGTGAGGCTACCATAATCTAGAAGCCCTGTCGGGCATGGCAATATTAGTTATTTACTAGCCCAACATTGAATATCACTAGCCATGGGAGTGCGGCTACCATAATCTAGAAGCCCTGTCGGGCATGGCAATATTAGTTATTTACTAGCCCAACATTGAATATCACTAGCCATGGGAGTGAGGCTACCATAATCTAGAAGCCCTGTCGGGCATGGCAATATTAGTTATTTACTAGCCCAACATTGAATATCACTAGCCATGGGAGTGGGGCTACTATAATCTAGAAGCCCTGTCGGGCATGGCAATAGTAGTTATTTACTAGCCCAACATTGAATATCACTAGCCATGGGAGTGGGGCTACTATAATCTAGAAGCCCTGTCAGGCATGGCAATATTAGTTGTTTACTAGCCCAACATTGAATATCACTAGCCATGGGAGTGAGGCTACCATAATCTAGAAGCCCCTGTCTGGCATGGCAATAGTAGTTATTTACTTGCCCAACATTGAATATCACTAGCCATGGGAGTGGGGCTACTATAATCTAGAAGCCCTGTCAGGCATGGCAATATTAGTTATTTACTAGCCCAACATTGAATATCACTAGCCATGGGAGTGAGGCTACCATAATCTAGAAGCCCCTGTCTGGCATGGCAATAGTAGTTATTTACTTGCCCAACATTGAATATCACTAGCCGTGGGAGTGAGGCTACCATAATCTAGAAGCCCCTGTCTGGCATGGCAGTAGTAGTTATTTACTTGCCCAACATTGAATATCACTAGCCATGGGAGTGAGGCTACCATAATCTAGAAGCCCCTGTCTGGCATGACAATAGTGGTTATTTACTAGCCCAACATTGAATATCACTAGCCATGGGAGTGGGGCTACCATAATCTAGAAGCCCCTGTCTGGCATGGCAATAGTAGTTATTTACTAGCCCAACATTGAATATCACTAGCCGTGGGAGTGAGGCTACCATAATCTAGAAGCCCCTGTCTGGCATGGCAATAGTAGTTATTTACTAGCCCAACAATGAATATCACTAGCCATGGGAGTGAGGCTACCATAATCTAGAAGCCCTGTCGGGCATGGCAATATTAGTTATTTACTAGCCCAACATTGAATATCACTAGCCATGGGAGTGAGGCTACCATAATCTAGAAGCCCTGTCGGGCATGGCAATATTAGTTATTTACTAGCCCAACATTGAATATCACTAGCCATGGGAGTGGGGCTACCATAATCTAGAAGCCCTGTCGGGCATGGCAATATTAGTTATTTACTAGCCCAACATTGAATATCACTAGCCATGGGAGTGGGGCTACTATAATCTAGAAGCCTTGCAATACGTCAAACCAAACTGAAATTATTTACATAAAACATTTCTGTAGGAGGATGGGACAGACTAAAGATACTTTAAAAAAACTACAAACAACATAGGGGCAGGGTATAACCCAGTGGTAAAGCACTTGCCTGATGCTTGGTCAGTCTTGGATCAATCCCCATTAGTGGACCCATTGGGCTATTTCTTGAAATGTGTCTGTATATAAAGAGATTTGGATTATACAGATTTTACCTATTAGTAATCTGTAATTACTGAATGGCACTCTTGGTTGTGCCCGGGATGGGACGTACCCTGGTGATTAATAAAGCAATGTGCTCTAGTGGTGTCGTTAAACAAAACAAACTTGAATATGGTGGCAGCAGGTTCCCCTCTTTTGACCAAACCTCAAATAACCATATGATAGACCCCAAATAGCTAGGGATGAGATTTAGCCTAGTGATAAAGCGCTCCAGGCAGTGCACCATGACTGGTATATCAAAGGCCGTGGTATGTGTTATCCTGTCTATGGGATGGTGCATATAAAAGATCCCTTGCTACTAATCGAAAAGAGTAGTCCATGAAGTGGCGACAGTGGGTTTCCTCCCCCAATATCTGTATGGTCCTTAACTATATGTCCGACGCCATATAACCATAAATAAAATGTGTTAAGTGCATCGTTAAATAAAATTTTGCTTCCTTCATAATAGCTATAGCAGGTCATAGGATTTCAAACTTCATGGAAAACACTTTTCATTAACCAAACATTGCTTTCATTTCCTCTATGCTTCTCTGTTATCTGTGAGTGTTGGGTATTTCATAGGCAAGCCAATTTTCTTAGCTCAGGTCCTTGTGTTAAACTGTAATATAAACATGACACTTTCTTTTTTAGTTCACAATTTTTTTTAATTGTTACTTAGTGCCATGGGGTAGGCCACACTATAGGTATCGACTCTTTGTTTGTGTTTTAGTTCCAAGTGACAACAAACGTGATCAGAGAACGATAGAGCAGGTTCTTAACGACACGAGAGCAAAGAAGAAGTTGAAGACAGAGCACCGCAGTGATTCGTCCAAGCCACCAGACACTGAAGATACCACCGACCAATCATGATGACTGTTATTAATGCTGTAACAAGTCACTGGCCAATCACAGTTCCTGTATTAGATGTACTGGCCAATCAGAGATCACAAATTGAGCGTACTGTTCAGTCAGTCAATGAAGGCTACGAAGCATGTTAAATAAGTGAATGTTTTGTTGGTTCTTTCTCAAATTTATGGAGTGTGAGATTTTAAGGGTGTGTTCTTCATATTTTTCTGCACTTCAATATTTTCTTGGTGGTCCTGATATTTATGGAAGTTCAAGACCGCTTTTAAAGTACCTTTTTGGGGAAATTAATGCTATTTTTAGGGGTGCAAAAAGCACTTGTCTGCTTTCCAAATGTAAGTAAAAATTCCGACTGATAAATTAAACACTATAACAAGGCAGCTATTTTTTTGTCATTTAGCTTTGTTTTACATTTAAATTCTTTCTCAATATACTTTATTGCTCTTTTTTCACAGGATGGGATACAGCTCAGTGGTACAGTGCTCGCTTGATGCACAGTCGGTCTAGGATCGATCTCTGTTGGTGGGGACCCATTGAGCTATTTCTTGTTCCAGCCAGTGCTCCACAACTGGTTTAACAAAGGCTGTGGTATGTACTATCCTGTCTCTGGGATGCTGTATACAAAAGATACCTTGCTGCTAATCGGAAAGAGTAGCCCATTGTGTGGTGACAGCGGGTTTCCTCTCTCGTTATCTATGTGGTCCTTAACCCTATTTATTATTCGCATGGTTCAACATAATTAAGTTAATAAAAACCATATGAAGCACACATGTAATAACAAAGTGTACTGACGTAATTTTGGGAAGCGATATCATGACATGACATTGCTTCCCTGGTTCTAGTGCATGTGAAATGTGGCATAATTTTGTCATCTCCTTCTAGTTATGATTGAAATATTTTGGACTTTCCTTGTTATTCATAAAAATATAACAATTATAATATGGATAATAAAGAAATTATTACATTTGTGTGTGAGTCGTACTGATTTTACGATATCTCATGTCGCTCGGGCAATACAAGAATCCTGACACTTGTTTCGTAAAATCAGTACGACACACAAGCTTGTATAATGATCTCTTTGTCCGACATCATAGAACCATTATTAAAATCTATATCATTCATTTTTTTGCCACGTTTACCACAAAATAAACCCATGAAAATCTCAGACCCAAGCCAAATACTTTGTATGACCTAAAGTTCAAAACGTTGAACAGTATGTCTGTACACACATGCAAACGTGTGACAATCTGGGGTTTTTTTTGGTGTGTATTGTAATGTTAATTTGTTTAAATTTTTATTTTATTGTTTGATATTGAACTAGATATAAAGATATAAACACTTTTCCATTTAAAGACTGTTTGTTTTTATGTTGTTTAATTATTTTGTTTTATATCACACAGATACATCTATTAATCATATGGCCAAATTTAATATCATACATATATATATATATACGTATATTAATTTTTTTTAATATTATATTACGGTAAGTATAATTAAACATAAGAAAAATGTTGCTGTCTTCGTACATCTATCTTAATATAAAATATTTCAGTTTTAAAAATAAAGTTTATACACTACTACCTGCACTAAATAATTTTTTATTTGAGCCTACCTACCCTAATTAGAATGTTAATTTCGACCTGGATCAAGTTGTCAACCCGACCTAGGGTTGAAATTTCCACCACCGAGTGTATTTTTTTCTTTCTCACATGAATGATGGATTTTTTTTTCTCTCATCCATTCAGTAGTTTATCATTAAATGTTTAATTTTTGTACGTTTTTAAAATTCTATCAGTAGCACGAGTAGACGGACAACAATCACTACCTCTATAACAAAATCAAGACACTGTGATTTAAAGGGACATACCCTAGTTTTTAAACACTAAGTTATATTTTTGACTATTATAGCCGTTCTTGATAACTGAAATCATACCTTACTTAGAGTTAATTGTTTAGATTATCAATTTCGATACATTGTAAGTGTTTTTGGTCTTCCTGGTGTTTTTAATATCACAAAATGCATTTATCATATTTTTAAAAACGCATGTGCATCTGAGAAGTAACGGTTATGGAGTCGAGTTTCAGTCTATTTTTAGAGGGTATTTCATCATTTCAAAGTGACAGACTCACTCAATTGTAACTTTATCCAAATGTGTTACAGGTTTGTAGATTAAATAAACTTAGTGTTAATTTTCACGTGTTGAAACTAGGGTCTGTCCCTTTAACTAAACTTAGTGTTAATTTTCACGGGTTGAAACTAGGGTCTGTCCCTTTAACTAAACTTAGTGTTAATTTTCACGGGTTGAAACTAGGGTCTGTCCCTTTAACTAAACTTAGTGTTAATTTTCACGGGTTGAAACTAGGGTCTGTCCCTTTAACTAAACATAGTGTTAATTTTCACGGGTTGAAACTAGGGTCTGTCCCTTTAACTAAACTTAGTGTTAATTTTCACGTGTTGAAACTAGGGTCTGTCCCTTTAACTAAACATAGTGTTAATTTTCACGTGTTGAAACTAGGGTCTGTCCCTTTAACTAAACTTAGTGTTAATTTTCACGGGTTGAAACTAGGGTCTGTCCCTTTAACTAAACATAGTGTTAATTTTCACGGGTTGAAACTAGGGTCTGTCCCTTTAACTAAACTTAGTGTTAATGTTCACGTGTTGAAACTAGGGTCTGTCCCTTTAACTAAACATAGTGTTAATTTTCACGGGTTGAAACTAGGGTCTGTCCCTTTAACTAAACTTAGTGTTAATTTTCACGGGTTGAAACTAGGGTCTGTCCCTTTAACTAAACATAGTGTTAATTTTCACGGGTTGAAACTAGGGTCTGTCCCTTTAACTAAACTTAGTGTTAATTTTCACGGGTTGAAACTAGGGTCTGTCCCTTTAACTAAACATAGTGTTAATTTTCACGGGTTGAAACTAGGGTCTGTCCCTTTAACTAAACTTAGTGTTAATTTTCACGGGTTGAAACTAGGGTCTGTCCCTTTAACTAAACTTAGTGTTAATTTTCACGGGTTGAAACTAGGGTCTGTCCCTTTAATGTAGGATAACTATCTACATGGGAAGATAAAAATTGCGTTGAAGTTAACGCAGGTAAAAGCGGAGTCTGACCCTGGTATATATGCAGTGTTTCCCCTAGGGGCTGGTAGGACCCCGCACCGACCCCGTGAATTTCTCTACCGGGACCATGAAAATTGTAAAAAAAAAGAAAAAGACTCACCTCTGTGATCAATTTGCCAATATTATAATTGTTTTTTTAAAATGCAAATGCTAGTAGTCATAAATATATAGACAGTGTGTATGGCTGGAGTTAAATTAACCCGAGTTAAATTTTAACTACAATTATCTCTATTGTTCACCGTGTAGACAAAAAAAAATTGTTTTGTTTAACGACACCACTAGAGCACATTGATTAATTAATCATGGGCTATTGGATGTCAAACATTTGTTAATTCTGACATGCAGTCATCAGAGGAAACCCGCTACATTTATCCTAATGCAGCAAGGGATCTTTTATACCAGCCTTTGGTATACCAGTCATGGAGCACTGGCTGGAACGTAAAAGTCCAATGGGCCCACTGACAGGGATCGATCCTAATTCAACCACACATCAGGTGAACTTTACCACTGGGCTATGTCCAATCTCCTGTGTAGACAGTTAACCCAGATTATTTAAGTATTGTCTGTTATTTCTTTTACGTTCATCGGGGTATGAACAAACAAAATCATCCGCAAACTGTGTGAATCGGCGAAGCCGTTCTCATCAGTGGTGGGGAAAAGCCATTTTTCCCCAGTCTGGGACCAATTCTTGATCTCTGAGACCTACATTATTTTTGAAAAACGCGCGTTTGCCGGTCCCACTTTTGTCATTCTTGTCGGTCCGAAGCACCTGTCCATTTCTATTATTGGAACAAATTCCTATCGGTCAAGTGGACCGGCCAGCCCAGACATCGGTATCTCGTGCATGATTTAAAATAATAAATAAATAGTGGTCAATATGGCTGGTGTTTCAGACGTTTGTGATTTTAAAGTCTGCCTAAGTATATCGCCAGTCACTGAAGTTGGACCTACAGTAGTGTCAATCGACTGCCACTAGGCTAGACATTTATCAAAGTCGCTGAGCCGGTCAAGAGATTAAACAGACGTTAACGATAGCACCATTCTTGGTTTAGAAAGCCATCAAGGTATTACACTCCAATTAAAACAAAGGACCCAGAATTTGCAACTGGTTACAATCAACACCTGTCAACACCTGTGTACGGAGCTCTGTCGGGTCGAGTGTCCTAGTCTGAAGCAAGAGGCTTTTGTGCAATACAAACTGCTTAAAATAGCATAAAATATAATGAAATAAACTATAAATGTATTTATTGTTGACAGTTCAATGTAGTGTATCCAATAATTATAAAGGATTTTAAAATTAACAAATGGTTTCCACCTTTTTTTTTAACAAGTGGGAGTAAGCAGAACAGCTACATGTACTGTTATCTCAAGAACTTCTCACTTAAGTTTGCGGATGATTTTTTTTGTTCATACCCAGATGAACGTAAAAGAAATAACCGACAATACTTATAATTAAATTTGAATGATACATGCTAATAATAACACTAAAACGTCATACTTATTTATTTTGAATTATTTTTTATCCATAAACAATAACGCTCATTAAGACAAGTTGCCTATATAAAATGACGTCATCAAATACGACGTTCCCCGACGACGTAATTTTTACGTTCATCGAAAAATGATAAAACTCCCATTGCTACGTCTGGACCAATCGGATGACGTTACGTTGTAATGAATGTAACAGAAATTTAATTATAAACCTGTGTAGTTGGGGCTTTTAGTATAGAGAAAAAATTACAGTAGACTTAACGAGCATAAAATAATAATTATAAAGTGCTCACCTGATGTGTGGTCGGTCTAGGATCGATTGGTGGGCCCATTGGGCTATTTCTCATTCTAGCCAGTGCACCACAACTGGTATATCGAAGGCCATGGTATGTAGTATCCTGTCTGTGAGATGGTGCATATAAACAATTCCTTGCTACTAATGGAAAAATGTAATGGGTTTGTTCTCTTAAGACAGGGTTTCTATCAGAGGGTAAAATGTGTATGGTGCCATACCCAAATTGTTTTGCAGATTTAATTTTTTTAAGTTAATCTTTCGACAGAATTAACCCTAACCCAAAATCTAACCCATTTTCTTTCTGAGGGTGGCACCTCATAGTCCCTGTTGACTGTGGTTGCATTCAGGGCCACACCCAAAAATTTCTTTCGGGCAGAAACACTGTACATAAGAGGACGGCCTCGGTGGCATCGTGGTTAGGCCATCGGTCTACAGGCTGGTAGGTACTGGGTTCGGATCCCAGTCGAGGCATGGGATTTTCCATAACTGGTTAACAAAGGCCATGGTTTGTGCTATCCTGCCTGTGGGAAGCGCAAATAAAAGATCCCTTGCTGCTAATCGGAAAGAGTAGCCCATGTAGTGGTGACAGCAGGTTTCCTAACAAAATCTGTGTGGTCCTTAACCATGTCTGATGCCATATAACCATAAATAAAATGTGTTGCGTGCATCGTTAAATAAAACATTTCTTTCTTTTTCTTTCTTTGTACATAAGACTAATAACAAATTACCAAATATTTGACATCCAATAGCCGATGGTTAGTTGATCTTGAACTTTTTTTAACCTACCCCTATACCACTACGGTTTCAGGCATTATGGTTAGTACAGTACATCAATGTTCTGTAGTTGTGTTGTTAAACAAAATAAACTGTGTCTTTGCCTCCCCTATGTGAACAGTACTGGAACTGCCCTATGATACCAGGTTTTGAATGTTTTTGCTGTGTTTTAAAAGTTATAAATTTTGTGTTGATTGATTGTTAATTAATAAATGGCTAACACATTTTGTTCCATTGTGGTTCTTCAAATTCCTTTTAGTCTTTCAACAGCATACCCAAAATATCAGGGAATGGTCAGGGTGAAGTGTTGGTAGTCGTTTTGATTATACTTTCAATTATACACTCAGAATTATATACACTTATGATAGGATCAGACTGTCAACTGGCACGACAAAGTTGATCAACTCGACGGTTGGGTTGTAATTTTCCCCAACTCCCAACTTAAGACAGATGTGCTCAGATTAACTAATGGGTTATGACGAGAATCGAGTTGTAAGAGCACTCGGATTAGCACCTGGACGGTCGTTGAAGTCATGACAGCAAAACTTTGGCCTACTTTGTGCTGGCAGTTGGTAGTCTGTAACAAAGGCCATGATATGTACTATCCTGTCTGTGAGATGGTGCATATAAAAAAATCCCTTGCTGCTAATCGAAAAGAGTAGCCCATGATGCCATATAACCATAAATAAAATGTGTTGAGTGCGTCATTAAATTGAACATTTCTTTCCTTCCCACTTTGAAATCATTGTCATTTTCAACTTGATTTTGCTTTGTTCACAAGCGGGCACCTGTCAATCCATGTGGATCCTGGTCATTTTAAAACTAACTCGCTTCAATAATAAGATAATAATAATGGGGAATATCAGCGGGATAGGTTATGGACAAAGGTCATTCGAAATTAATTTATCTGTATATTGTATTATATTTAAAACATATTATTGTAAGTTAAGTTGTTTTTAAATATGTGTTTTTTGTTTGAGGGGCGGAATAATTGCAAGTCTTGCTAGGGCAGAAAATGTTGGATAATCCCTCAAATGTGCCAGTGTTTTGGCTGTGGGTTGTTTTTGTTTATCTGTTTGTTGTGAAGGAGGAGTGGGGTCAAAATAATTTAGTTTTTCAATACAAACATGAATATTAATTCAATTTACATTTACATTTTTATCAGTGCTATTTAAAAATTACAAGAAAAATATATAACTGACAAAGCATAGATATAAATATTTTATTAACCTAAAAAAAATGTGGTTTTTGTGCTTTGCAACATTTTCAGTAAAAGTAAATAACCTCTGTGAACATTAAAATTAAACTCTTAAAATGGCAACAATCTTCTGTGCCAAAATGTCATAATGTACTGAACACCGAAAGAAATGGGAATATAATTTTCAGCTGTAACATTAAATTTTGTTTTACTTTACGAAGGTAATTAACACATACTGAGGATCTGGGGAATTACTGGTTGATATAATGTACAATAATTCACAGAACTGAGCTTTTGTAATCAAGTAAACAGAATGAATGAATGAAATGATAAGTGAATAAATGGATGAATAGAATGAATAAGGCTACCGGCCTCGGTGGCGCAGTGGTTAAGCCATCGGTCTACATGCTGGTAGGTACAGGGTTCGCAGCCCAGTACCAACTCCAACCCAGAGTGAGTTCTTAATGGCTTAATAGGTAGGTGTAAGGCCACTACACCCTCTTCTCTCTCGCTAACCAACTAACAACTAACCCACTGTCCTGGACAGATAGCTGAGGTGTATGCCCAGGATAGCGTGCTTGAACCTTAATTGGATATAAGCATGAAAATAAGTTGAAATGAATAAACGAATGAATGAATAAGGCTGGTAGGTACTGGGTTCACCTCCCAGTAACAGCCCCCACCCAGAGCGAGTTTAAGGACTTCACTGGTAGGTGTAAGGCCAGTATGCCAACTTCTCTCTCACTAACTACTAACAACTAACCCTCTGTCCTCAACAAACAGTCCAAATAGCTGAGGTGTGTTCAGGACAGCGTGCTTTAACCGTAACTGAATATAAGCACGAAAATAACTGAATGAATGAATGAATGAATGAATGAATGGAACAAATATATGAAAGAATGAATTTTACAAGTGAATTGTGAAAACAACACACACACACATGGCTATTTGTTTGCCGAATGAATACATGTACATGCAGTTTAAAAATTGGGTGTAAACAACTGAGGAGTGATCATGTTAACACTTTAAAAACCCAACAACAAAAAACAATCATCGGAATAAGTTGACAACGGTTCTTGAGGTTACCAGGTTACCACATACTAAGAAAGTTTAGAATAGTAATCTTATCTTATTAATCAAAAACACCACAATGTTCATGGGCCATTGCATATAAGGAACACCCTTTTTCTCCAGTCTTGAACATTGTTCAAATAATTTTAAAACTAAAACACTTAATCAATCTTGTGTAATTCAATAATTATTCCTAGGCCCAGTGCTGTACATATAGAGCTTTTTATCATTAAACTTTTCAGAGATTTTAACATTATTTGCAATAATAGACCCCATCATATGTGGTCATGTGAAATAGAAAAAGTACACCTGAGGAGGTGGAAATTTCGACCCAGGACAAGGCTTGCCTATCCCATATGACCACATATGATGGAGTCTCTTTTTTTTCTCCCATCCATTCGATAAATAAACCATTATTTTACACGAACAAACAAAGATGGCTTAAAAAGTTACTTCTTTATTTGACCGTTTTATTATAAATAAACTACACTATCATATTTTCCGCATCATTGTTTCATGTGTTAAATAAAATTTAACACAACAAATTAACAAGATAGTTTTTATAATGAAGGTTTTAATAACAAAATATTTATCTAAAACTAACCAACTGGCACTGATATGACGTCATATATTACCAACACTGTAATACTCCCCATGTTAAATTCAATGACGTCATAGACCATACAAGACAGATTTATTCTGCATGGGCTGACATCATGGAATGGGACTGTCTTGCATGGCTAGGGATGGGAGAATGTAAGAATCCATCATATGTGGCCATGTGGGATAGAAAAAAAAGTATACCTGAGGTGGTAAAAATATGACTAACAGTAACAAAGATGGCTGAATAAGTAACTTTTCTATTTGACCTTGTTTGTGACATGGGTTAAATAACATTTTACACTATAAATTAACCAGATAGCTTTTACAATGAAGGTTTCAATCGCAAAATATTAATTTGAAAGTGTTATAAACATAACAATAGAGTTAACATCCTTCGCAAAATGCAATCACAATAGGCTCATAAGAGAAAGAAATACATGTATCTAAAACTAACCAACTGACATTGATATGATGTCATATATTACCAATGCCGTAATACTCCCCATATTAAATTCATTGACGTCATAGCCCATGCAAGACAGATTTATTCCGCATGGGCTGAAGTCATGGAATGGGTCTGTTTTGCATAGCTAGGGATGTGAGAAATCCTGTGTTCCATATGGAACATAATGGGGTCCCCTTATATGAAATGGTCCTCATCAATTTTATATTAAAATATAAAATACAAGCATATACACCTTTCAATACAGTAGACTAAAGCAATACAATTCACCTACCTTGCCCAAACATTTTTCACATCTCCTAACAGAACATGGTAAAGCTATACACAAAACTGTAGCTCAATATCTTGAGGCATTGCAAAAAAAATGTCAGGATTTTTTTTTTTCTTATCTCCAAAGTTCAAGGGTTATAATTGTGAAAAAATTTGTAAATCTGCATTAAAGTCAAACTTGATCTGTAACGGTACATAATAAAGCTATATACAAAATTTTAGCTCAATATGTTGAGGCATTGCAAAAATAAAATCGGGAAAACAAACATTTGTATCTCCTAAATTCAAGGAAGTTAATGTTTTATTTAACGACGCACTCAACACATTTTATTTACGGTTATATGGCATCAAGGGCCATAACTCTCAAAAAATCAGTAAATCATCATTAAAGTTAAACTTGATATGTAACCGTACATAATAAACCTATATACAAAGTTTTAGCTCAATATGTTTAGGCATTGTGGAATTGTTTTTCTCCAGAAAAACTATATTGGACAGACAGACAGACAGGAAGGATGGATGGATGGAGACGAAAGCCATAGTCCCCTCTGATGGGACCGGTAGGTGACTAACAACCAGTATTCAACAAATGTTTGAGAAAGTCACTATCCCTCACAGAAACTTTGGCTAGTGTCCTATGTATTATAGTAATACAGTTGATAATTTCCAGTAGCCAAGACCAAAAATTCACTAGCCAGGACCAAGGGCTAGTGGAGTTGTTGAACCCTGATAACACAGTATTAGTGTGTCATTTTTTTTTGGGGGGGGGGGGGGGGGGAGTAACCCATATTGGGGGGCCAACCCACACTATGTATGTATGATTTTATAAAATTTAATAGTTTAAAAAAAAATTGATTGGGGGGGTATGGTCCCTGTGTGCATGACTTTTCAACTGAACAATCAAACCTCTGCTAGCATGTATCTGATAGCAATTTAAATGCCTGAATAGTCACATGAATACGGATTTAAATTGCAAACTGTAAATTGCCACAATTTCAAACAAGCACAACATGTATTCCTAATTAAATATATTAACACACTTTTTGCTGACTGATCTATGGGGAAACGGCTTTAAAGCTGAAAATGTCACAAAAGAGAAAAGTTCACATTCAGCTGTCTCAAGATGAAACGACAAACAACGTAAGTCGTTTGGAGTATTTTCTATTAAAACTACATGTAGTAACAGCACCTGTGTGTGCCATCACAGATCAACAATAAATTTTCTAAACATTTCAACCATAAGGTATAGTCGAAAATATTTTCAAAATGCAATTTTTCAAGCTACCATGAGTTGTTTTTATAAAGTAATTTTAAAAGTTTTTAAAATGCAATTTCCATTCTAAGAATTTCTGCCAGAGGGTAAAACGGGTATGGTGTCATACCCAAAGTTTTGGCAGATGAGGGTTTTTTAAGTTAACCTTTTGACAAAATTAATTATTCTTATCATTACTGTATGCTTTTCTTAACCCTAACCCTAAACGTAACTTATTTTCTTTTTGGGGGAGGCCTCCCATACCCCTTACTGATGGATGCATTCAATTGCACAGCGCCATACCCCAAATTTTTTTTCTGGCAGAAACACTGACATTGGTACTATGGAATTTTTCACAACGATGAAATTTCCTACTACATCTCTTTCTTTTGATAGGCATGTACCAAAGTAAGTAAGGTTTTCATTAATGTAAATGAGATGAATAAAAATGGCTGCATAGCAGGCTGAAATTTATGAACTAAAAAACTATGAGTAGAAACATTTTGACTCGTGATTCGTGAGTCAAAGTGTCTTTACCCAAATTCATTCATTACTGTAAACTTAAACATTAACAGTAACTTGTCAAAATGTCAACAGCAGTGCCATCTGTTATACACAGGGGTGGGAATTGGTGAACTGTGAAAAAGAGGAAATCTAGAGGGGTCCCGGAAATTCTTGAACTCCTAGGTTAAAATCTGTGCCATCTGACACATTTTGGAGTAAAGGATGATTAAAATGCGATTGTCCATGAGATGAAAACAGCTGATCCGAGGAGAATTCCCACCCCTGTATACAACAAATGAAAACAGTTAATTTGCATCAAATACTAAACTTCTCGATGGCAAAGATTTTTTTCACTTTGTTTTTAGGAAATTTAATTTGTGTAAAAGCCATCAGTCATCAGTTGAAGCCAACTGTCAATGCACCTTGGTCTTGGAGGGGTGTTTTTAAATTTATTTATTTGGTAACACATGCTCATTACTTCTGATCCCGAACTGACTGAAAATGGTAGAAGACTTCATTAATAATATCCACTTGAGTTCTCTCACTCCAGTATTTGGCTTCGTCGATGATGAAATTCTGCTGTCTTCGCCGACCCTCACTGAAGTCAATGGCATTGATATTAATGCTAGGAAAATTCACCTGCATCCAGTTAGCAAATTTCTTTGTGGGGAACGACATCCTTTTCAGCAGGCTCTCCATGAAGTAGAAATCCCTGTCATCGAAGATGCCAGCTGGGATGGAATACGAATGCGACATATCTGTGATGTTCTCATTTTCCTTGATGAGGAAATCGATGTACCAAGATACGATGTGTCTAGGCTTGAGTGTGTGAATAGTTGAGGCTATCTGATAGTTGACGTATCCCTTGGAGTCTTCTTCAGTTGGTGAGTGACAGGCTTTTTTAGTTGATGATGAAGTCACAGAAGCACTGTGATCCGTGTTGCTGTGGCTTCTTTTCGTGCCTTTCCCCGAAGATGACTGCTTTGACGCAAGATGGGGAGCGCTGCTTGATTCACTTATGTTCTGTTTGCGAGGTCTCGTCTTGTGTTGATTTGGACGTCCTTGACAATCCCGATCCTCATGAGGTGCAGCATTCCAGTTCCTATTGCCATGTCCGTGACCCAATTCTGGTCTCTGCAGGATCTCCTGATACTGGGTTGCAGTGTACTCCTCGATCACCACATTACTGTTACAAGCTATCAAACTGTTTGTATCTTTCTGTGGTCTGACATGTTCAACGGCTACGTTACTCATGCTTGGTAAGACAGAATTACTTGCATATCTATCTCTCGTATTGTAAGGAGTATGGCCTGCACTGCTACTGCTAGGTCTTCCCTCTGCATGGTGTACAGAGCTCGAAGGGAGCAAAGAGGCAACACCAGGCAGGGTGGCTGGCTGGTTCATGCTATTCCAGTTTACATCTTGAGACCGGTTTGCCTGCTGGCTGGTTGAGTGAGCTGAAGTGTTCATAAAACATGGTGGCTGCCGTGGCTGGTAAGCCTGCTGTGCAGACATAAGCTCATCCAAGTCTTGCACGTTGCTATAGTTACGACCTGTGTCAGATCTGGACGCTGATGGAGAAAATGGATTCTCACTCTGATACATCAAAGTTTCAAAGAGATTCGTTGACGGTGAACACAGCATGCTTGGCGAGATGTTCTGATTGCCATGGACATTCGGTTTTGGGCTCTGCAGGACAAACTGGGAAAAATCCTTCTGATACGATGGACTGAAAACATTTCTCTGTTGTGGAGATCGCTGTGGAATGAGAGGTGATGATCCGTGAACATCCTGATAGCTGCTGTTGTTGGCCACACACAAGGCCGCAGCAAGATTCACCTGGTTTGCAAACCATTTTGAGTGTGAGCTTTGTGCTTCAGGATAACTAGAGTTCGGTTGAAGGTCACTTGGTATGTAAGAACTGCAACCACTGTGTGTGGACACAACTGATGTGGAGCTGCTCTGACTGTTCATCAAGCCACAGTTGCCGGTCAGATGTGAAGTCTCTGCCGTGTTCTGATAGACTGCGGCCATGACATCCTTTTCGGTGGGGAACATGTTAAACTGTGAAATGACCGTCTCAGATTTTGCTACCCTGCTGCTATTATTGTTGTTGTCAGAACCCATAATGACATTCTCTCCATTTTGCCTTCTGGTTCCATCCAATGTCGGTTGTTTAAGTTGACTACATGTACTGGGTTCTTTGAACACGTCAGATTCTAAAGGCTTATTACTGCTTGATACACGGAGAACCTGCTGCCCATTAGTGGTTTGCTTTTTACCATATGTGGCAGCAGGTTCCACAGGTATCACTGATTTCACATCACCAGCACCACCGTTAATCTTTACAGCAGATGTTCGTGGTGAACATCTAGGAGCATTTCTTTCACTGACTACATTGTCTGCAATATTTCCATTTCTACGACTATCATCTGTGTCACAGATTTCCATTTGCTTGTGTTCTGTAGGACGAGCAGTCTTCAAATTACAGCTTGGAGCAGAATCGATTGTCTCGTCTTTAACAATAGTTTTTTTTAAACTGTCTTCTGTAGACTGTTCATTTTTAACAATGACAGTTTCCACAAGATTAGATGTTGACATAGCTGTTTTGTTGTCTTCTTTTGTTTGAGTGTTGTTTTCATCAACCATCAGCACAGATTCATTACTGGTTTCGTCTACATACACAAGCAGAATCTGAGTGTTTTCATTATCAATCTTTTCTTGTTCCTCAAGTGCCTGCCGATTCTGAATTAAGATTTTTGTTTCACGACAATGACTTTTGGTCCTGTTGTCAGCTGGATGCTGTGTAGAGTTAGTGGCATTGTTTTGATAATTTGGTGAAGGATCCATTGCAATATCATTATAAACTGGCAGCTCATCACAAACATTCTCTTCCTTTATAATCTTTCTGGTCACTGATTTCTCTTTGGAAGTGGAATTAGTATCTCTATGGTCTCCACAACCACCTACATCAACTTGTAAACACTGTTTGGATTTTTTAGTCGTGGTCGTAATTGTAGTCGTAACATGATTGCCCTGTGCTTCGGTAACACTGCTACGGCCATTATTTGAAGGATGGGAGGCATCCTCAACATTGTGACTTTGCATCTGAACATCATCATGCACAGCCTCTTCTCTGACCTCAACTGGAACATCATCATTAATACGAGCAGAAGCAGAATCTTGGTAATGTGCTTCACTTGCATCCTCGCCATAGTCAGGATCACACGATAGACTGGCATTGTTGTTCACGTTTTCTTTAATATTAGAAATATCTTCACTGGGTGGAAGCTTTCTATCACTTTGTGGAAGCTTTACTTGATGCTTTCCTCCATCCCTGGAAGAGTCTTGAATCTTGGACTTCGTAAGGGCACCTGCCCCTACAGAACCACTCTCCATTCTTCACAAATATCTATCTTTCGGAAGAGGATCTTTCGTGCAAACCTGCAGAAGAATGGGATACATTTTACTGAGAACACAGCACATTTTTTTTATTCAGGTTGTAAATTTCAAATATATTGTAGCTGTATCATAAAGAACATTTGTTCAGTAACACCTCACAATTCGCAATACAAGTTTCAAAGATTGCTGCACAATTTTAAAACATTAAATAGTACCGTAGTTGCTAATCAATTTTTAATTGACTAGAAATGCTATTTGAAATTTTCGAAAACAGAATGTTCCCTGCAACACTTAGTTTAGAGAATAAGCGAAGAAACCCACTGCTGCTAAATGGTTTAACTTATTAACCTTCTCACTACTGCAGGTGAGATATCTCACCCAACATCACGCCAGTCGACATACTGTACACTGTCCCCAATTTATATATTTCCAGCCATTTTGCACACACCACTCACCGGAAACAATTATATAACAGTAAACGGAACACAACTCGGTTTCAACTATCTTTAGTTTTTCGTTTTTCAATGGAAAATACCTTGGAATTTTGAGTTGAAAAACTGGTTTTGGGCAAGTATTTCTGCTAGATAACAATGGCGGCACATCGCGGTAATTTTCAGGGATTGATAGCTGATTGTGACAGCTAATTTGATAATGGACATAAATACTGGACCATAAGTAAAAACGCAACTTTTTCGATTTTGTGCCTAATTTTAATCAACATTAACTTATCTAAAATATCATAATGTTTTTTAAAAACCCACGAAAACAATATTTACCAATTCAAATGAACTTTATTTTATGTATTTATAAAACATTTAAGTGAATATATGTCAGTAAAAATCATAAACTTGTACCCACTCAACGTGGATTTTGTCAAAACTGAATCCAGTAGTCTAAATGTTAAATAACAGAACTGCATGTCAGGCCTGATTGGAACACGAAGAAGCATGGACAGGATTAATCCTGTAGCACACAGCACCTTCAGCATGCACTGTTGGTGGCAGGATCCAGATTCGTTGGTCGAGTGCTCACCTGAGGTGCTTGTGATAAAGGATCAAATCCTCTCAATGGACCCATTCTCTGACTGGGTCCCCCCCCCCCCCCCCCCGCCTCCATCTTAAATAGTGCTCTACGACTGGTATATCAAAGGTTGTGGTATATACTGTCCTGTCTGTGGGAAAGTACATATAAAGTATCCCTTGCTGCAAAGGCCTAAAAACAAACATGTGTGCTTCCGGTTTCCCCGACCTACACTGATTTTTGAAGCCAAAAAAATAAGAAAAATTGTTTGTTTTTTAAAATCTTGATCCCTGATTTTTTGCAATCAATAAACTAGATTTGGAACACCTTGGCTGATTATGGTTTCTCCATTTGATTAGACTTTTAAAAAAACAAAAAGGAAAAAAACAACAAAAAAACAACTTCCTACCAATCTACCTACCATATTTTTTTCAAGGATAAAACATGAAACACATTTTTTTTTTCATTCCTAATACAAAACTACCAGGTTTCCACTAACTACATGTACATGTCACAAAGACCAAATGTCAAACATACACTAGCCTACTATCATTAAACACAACAAATTTTAACTTAAAAAGCATTCTACTACAACATTCTGCTGCATACAATGTACTAAGGTGTGGTGTCTTGTTCCTTAAACAGAACTCGTTTAAAAAGGGCAGCTATAGAAAGTAGGGTAGAAAACAACACTTACAATAGTCATAATTACATTAACATGCATTATGTAATTATAAACTTCTCTAAAAACATCCAGCTGAACAAGATCATACTCCCCACTAAAAACAAATTAATTTTATTCATCTGTTAAACAGATTTTCTGGTCTTTTGAAAATGTGTGTGTGTGCACTCCTAACACTAATCACTTGGATCCAAGGTTGATTATTATTTGTGTTATGCATATGAGATTGATTTAATTAATGCAGCACATTTTTTTAAAAGTACATGCCTTGAAACAAATTGGGGTTACTATGACAATTTTGTGGAAATATTTATTGGGTTATTGCTAGTAAGTGTATTTAAACCCAAAATATGGCTTAAATTTAACCAATTTTCAATGTTTCAACTGGGGTTTTTTAGAATTGTAAATTTTTGCTAAACAGTTATTTCCCCTTAATAGAAAATGTTCATTTTAGGTGGATAGGGACAAC
The DNA here is from genome assembly GCF_016097555.1 of Gigantopelta aegis. Lineage (NCBI taxonomy): Eukaryota > Metazoa > Mollusca > Gastropoda > Neomphalida > Peltospiridae > Gigantopelta > Gigantopelta aegis. The sequence continues at coordinate 40,680,098 of NC_054713.1, read as the reverse complement.
TAATTTTTTTTTTTTTAAATAGTTGTTTTAATGGTATTCCATCGGTACAACAAAAATCGCTATAATTCTTGTCATATTTAAAAAGTGTCCACAGTCCCTAATATTAAGCAGGCCCATATTTAAGGGAAGACTGGTTAGCACAATACACTGCCATTAGTCCATTGCCAATAGTTGAAAACCTCATTTGTTGTCTATAATTACAGCATTTGTCTGTAGTACTACAAGAACATCAGTAGATGTAACTGGTATAAAATATACTACTCAAAAGAATTTAAGGGTCAAAAATTTATAACCAAACAACTTTAAGAGTGTATTAGATTGATGATGTAAACTACACCAAATTTTTTATTTATTGTTCCATATTTACAAAAAACCACAAATAAACGTCACCGTATACAAGAAAGTCACATGACATGCTGTCAAAGTTGAAGGTTGTCAAACATGGATTTTACACATTAGAACATTCGTTTAATAGTGTGTGAATCCACCCCTGGCGCGAATACACTCGACACATCGTTGCCTCATGCTGTTGATCAGACGTCTGAAGAACTCTTGGGGAATGGCCTGCCACTCTGCCATAAGAAGTTGACCCAGATCATGAAGGTTGGCCGGAGGGGCATGGTTATCCCTAACTCTCCTGCCTAATTCGTCCCAGGCGTGCTCTATTGGGGCCAAGTCAGGCGAATATGCTGGCCAATCCATCCTGGCGATACCTTGTTGTCTGAGAAAGTCCGTTACCACCCTGGCGCGGTGGGGTCTGGCATTGTCATCCTGCAGAACTGCCCCGCCGCCAATCTGCTGAAGGCCTGGGAGAACCAACGGCCGGATAATCTCATTCAGATAGCGGATTCCATTCAGATTGCCATCCACCACATAGAGGGGGGTCCTGTGGTGGATAGAGATGCCGCCCCACACCATGACGTTGCCACCACCGAACCGGTGACGTTGTCTAACGTTAACGTCAGCGAAGCGCTACCCAGGACGTCTGTAGACACGAACCCGACCGTCGTTGAACTGGAGACTAAACCTGGACTCATCAGTGAACATCACTCGACACCACTGAACACGTTGCCACCGCAGATGAAGCGTGCACCAGTGACGTCTGGCCGTTCTGTGACGTGGTAGGAGTGGTGGTCGAACAGCCTGGCGACGGCAGCGTAGATTATTGGCTCTCAGACGATTGCGTATGGTTTGATCAGACACTCGAGTTCCAGTCGCAGTCCGCAGATTGTCATGTAATCGGCGTGCAGTGGTTGTGCGTTGACGTAGAGCCATATTGGTGATGTAGCGGTCCTCTCTATTTGTAGTGCTTCGGGGTCTTCCCGAACGTGGACGATTTCGAACAGAATTCGTTGCTTGGTACCGTTGCCACAGTCGGCCAACGACACTCTGACTGACACCAAGTCTCAGAGCAACATTTCTTTGCGTATTGCCATCCTGAAGCCAAGCAATAGCCCTTCCTCGATCTTCGATAGTCAGTTGAAGTCGTACCATTGTCGAATTTGGAGTGTGCACCGTACACGAACACAAGCTCCAATTATACGGAAATTCAGCATTGGGAACATGGAATACACGTGCAAAGCGTGCAAATGAAGCGCTTTGTGAAAAAGCAAGTTATGGGCACTTAGCAGACCTTTCGCTTTCGCCCTAATTTACGTGCAAATGTAAGCATGTTTTCGCCATTAGAACTAGTCGACAGTGTCATTGACAGTGGATTTTAATTCATTTATGGGTTGCTTAGACCCACTTTCGTCAAAATGGAACAATACCATGCGTGACATTATGGTCTAGCTAATATAACTGACATTCAGAAAATAATGTCGAAAATATCGTCTGACCCTTAAATTCTTTTGAGTAGTATACAGTAAAATAAACGTACACAAAACAGAACTCATTTTAATTGCTACGTTATATTTTATTCAGTGACAAAGTCAGAAATTAAGGAGACCGCCATTAGTTATTGAAAAATAGTGGTATTGTCATAATGACAAGTGTCCAGTTTTGTGATATAACATTCTTAATCCATTACTGGTCGAATAGAGCATAAAATTAAGATGTTTAGAATTATTACATAATCTTGATGGCACATTACACATCTCCCTGCATTTACAAGTCTATGAAAATGTTGGTAATATGAATCATTGTATTCTTTGACTGGCCCATATACATAATATAATGAATATTATCAAGGGTGGATCCAAGAGTGTTAGCAAGGGTGCAAGGTTTAAAAAGGGGCAGCTATAGTACTCATACTGAGGGTGTAAGACAGAAAAAGAGCACCTAACATAGTCAAAATTACATTAACTTGCATTACATAATAAACTTCTAAATATCCAGCTGACCAAGATATTAAATACCCCTAATAAAAAATAATAATTGTACAATGGATTTTCCGGGCATTTTAAAATGGGGGCGTGCACACCCTTCAAACCCATCTCCTGTATCTGCGGTTGATTATTATATATATATATGTATTATGCATAATGTCTAATTAGATTGATTTAATTAATCTAGCAAACTTTTTTAAAAGGATATACCGGTTCTGTATTCATGTACCATATACATATAATTTAAGAAAAGTGAATGGTCCTTTTGGGGGGGGGGGGGGGGGCTCAAAAGAAAACTTTGGGTTATTTTAAAGACAATTTAGTGGAAATATTTATAGTCTATGGTAAATGCTAATAAAGGTATTTTAACCCAAAATAAGACTTAAATTTTTTAACTTTTCAATGTGCCAATTTTTTAGGTTTTCTATAAATGTTTGCTAAATGGAGTTATTTCCCAGTAATAGAAAACTTTCATTTTAGGAGGTAAGGGAAAACTTAAATGTTTTGTTTTTGAAAATAGTCATTTTAAAGGTATTCCATCAGTACAACAAAAAAGTGCTATCATTCTTGCCACATTTAGAAAGAGTCTGCGGTCCCTTACAGTGGCGTAGCGTGGGTTGCCAGCACCCAGTGGGCCATTAGCACTCCCCGAGTCCCTTCCACTAGTCCAGAATTTTGTGCCTGGGGCAACTGCCCCAGTGGCCCTGCCCACGTTACGCCACTTGTCCCTTATTTTAAGCAGGTCCATATTTAGAGGGTCTTCAGGGTGTCTGAACCCTCCTGCAATAGCCGAGGTCCACTTTTTACAAATTGCAATAAATTTATTTTTAAAAAAATCCAACACTTTCTTTTTCTTTTTTCTTTTTTGATCAAGCCAAACTGAAATAATTGACCAAAAAAATATTTTTAAAAACATAAAAATGGAAACTTGCAATGTGTCTTATTTTGTTTCTTAATAGGCCTATAAAAATAAAATGGATATGCAAATCAATATAGGTTATGCAGATTTGTTTGGCGTTAGTCGATGAGTTCTTTCTAGTTTACACTTTTGAATTTGCTGAGGTCTTTCACTTTCAGGTTTTTTGTAAACATGACAAAAAAGCAAGAGAAATATGATATGGAACAATATTATAATAAAGTGTGAAACGTTTACAATCTTTGGACGTTATATAAAAAGTGATCACAACTTTATTTATTTATAAGAATCAAAATAAGTAGGTGGTCACCAACATGAAACCATCAAAGATGTAAATTTCAACGTAAGTGGTATGGGAGATAATCTACTGACATTAAAAAGTAGCTTGCCTTCATATTTGTTTTTACCAGTAATTAAAAACTAATAATCCATTTCGTTACCTGCGTATTATTAACTGTTTTGGTGGTATTTTGCCTGTACTGTCTTGTAATTTTATGCTGGTGTCTAATATTTTAAAACTTTGTTTCTACAATCTAAATTTATTACGTTTTGCAAACAATCCGTCTGCTACAAATGCGCGCAACGTCAGTTATTAGCGTTATCTCCCCTTTACGTTGCTATTTCGGTGTTCGGAGTTTTTCGAGTGTGTTCGTATATATATATAATATAATAGGGGAGGGTTGGGTTGACAGTGAGTCACGTCAAATGATTCAGGAGCGGGTCCAGGATTTTTCTCAAGGGGTCTACATTCAGCTGCTTTAATGGAAGTTGTATATTAGCGATGAATGAATAAGGGTGTTTATTTTATTTTTTTATTTTTTTATATATATATAAAATAAAAAAATAAAGAAGAATTATCTGGATCCACCACTGATGTGCGTGTGCGTGTGTACATGCGCATGTCTCTAGACATGTTTAGGCCCCTATACAAAGTAAACTGATGTTAAGTCGCAAAAGATAGTGACTTGGGTGTACAACTTTGAAGTTGTATTTCTGGGGTTTCAATAGGGGTTAAATAATAAATATAAATTATACTCAACAAAATTAATTGAGGGCCAGTAGTGTGATATCATTTTCGAAAATGTTTTGATAAAAGATGACTTCTAAAAATTTCAGTAAAATTGAATCCGTTGGGGGTTTTTGGGGGTTTTTTTTTATTCCTCTTTTTTTTTTCTTTTTTTTTTTGGAGGGATGGGTGGGTGATAACAACATTTATTCATATCAGCATCAGAGCCGGTTTATCCTAGTAGCACACGTAGCACGTGCTACGGGCCTCGCGCTTCAGGGGGACTCGCAGTGATCTGTACATTTATTTTCCCCAGGTCATTTTCTCCTTCTCCCCGAGGGGCTTGCAAAATATATATTCTGGGAAGGGGGACCCTCTGTTATTTGTGCTACAGGCCCTGCGGATCCTTAAACCGGCTCTGAATGAGCATTACTACCAAACAGCTACACAGAGCTGCAAACGATTCACTAAACATTTACATGAAATACAACTAATATTGTGAGAAGAATAATGGAAATATATGGTGAACAAGTTTCAGGCCAGTTTATTTTGCCCGAATGTCTCCAACGTTTTTTTTGCTCCAGCACTGGGGGTTGGGATGGTTGTCCTCTCTCTGATACCCCCCCCCCACCCCCCATCCCTCACCCTCTTGCCTTACACTTATGGATACGCCATAAAACAAATCTTATACACAGTGGATTTTTCATGCATTTTAAGTTTCTGAAAACATGCATGCATGTATCTATGGTTTATTTGGTTTATTTTAGCCATGTATTGATTGTTTCATGCATGAATGTATTCTTTGATAGTGCTAAAGCGCTCCCCACCATTATCTAATATCGTAAATATGTATTTATTACAATTTGCTGTTTTTATTATAAAGCTTATAAAGTTTGTTTGTTTTGTTTAACGACACCACTAGAGCACGTTGATTTATTAATCATCGACTATTGGATGTCAAACATTTGATGATTTTAACATAATAGTCTTAGAGAGAAACCCGCTACATTTTTCCATTAGTAGCATGGGATATTTTATATACACCATTCCACAGACAGGATAGCACATGCCACCGCCTTTAATATACTAGCACTGGCTGGAACGAGAAATAGCTCATTACACTGGAAGAAAATGTGTGTTTTGTTTTGTTTTGTTTTGTTTTGTTTTGTTTTGTTTTGTTTATTTGTTTTTGTGTGTATATATATATATATATATATATATATATATATATATATATATATATATATATATATATATATATATATATATATATAATTTAAAGAAAATGTCCGAAAATATCTATTGGCCCTTAATTCTTTAATTTCAACTTTATAACAATACAGTTTATATATTTATTAATTAGAATTAGTTAATTGGTAACCTGACCCCTGCCGTGGTCTCTTATTTAGTTAGCAACCTGCGAATCAAACCAATTAGTGTCAAGCACTAATAAAATATGCAATCTAATTAAAATTAGCTCCACTATTACATGTGGATCTAAAGACAGCCAGTTGGGGCTCATGTCCACCAATCAAAACCTTACTTGCAGAATCCTGCCAGTGATTTAAAACTAACAACACTGCGTAGTCCCCAACGTCCAGGTAACATTTCGTCTGTAAATAATAATTTAAATATTGACCAATCACAGTTCGCCTTTTATAACGTTATTTGGGAGCATACAAATTCTAAAAATATCGGGCGAGTCTATTTTAGTGGCCGCAGTACAGCGAACCATATCAATACGTACGGGGTGGGTTATCAGTCTTCAATTTTACATTAAAAATTATTTATTTATTTATAAAATTAAAAAAAACTAAATCAGTCTTCAGTTTTACATTACAAATCACTGGCAGGATTCTGCAAGTAAGGTTTTGATTGGTGGACATGAGCTCCAACTGGCTGTCTTTAGATCCACATGTAATAGTGGAGCTAATTTTAATTAGATTGTAAACGAGCGATCAAAGACAATTGTGTATTTTTAATTGTTGTCACGGGTATTGCAGGCGTTGTAACGAGTACACCAGACAACTATATATTACTATATGGATACGTGTTTAGTATAGAAAGAAAGAACTGTTTTTTATTTAACGACGCACTCAACATATTTTATTTACGGTTATACGGCGTCAGACATATGGTTAAGGACCACATAGATTTGCGAGGAAACCCAATGTCGGCACTTCATGGGTTACTCTTTCCGATTAGCAGCAAGGGATCTTTTATTTGCGCTTCCCACAGGCAGGATAGCACAAACCATGGCCTTTGTTGAACCAGTTATGGATCACAGGTCGGTGCAAGTGGTTTACACCTACCCATTGAACCTTGCGGAGTACTCACTCAGGGTTTGGAGTCGGTATTTGGATTAAGAATCCCATGCCTCGACTGGGATCCGAACCAAGTACCTACCAGCCTGTTGACCGATGGCCTAACCACGATGCCACCGAGGCCGGTGTTTAGTATAAAGGACACTACTAAGAATAATTTACCCATGGAAGACAGGTCTACGATGAGAAACAAGGAGGACAGCTCTGCTGTTCGTTCGCGCGAGGTACCCCGTCGCAAGGTCAACTCTATCGGGAGACCTTTCTCGCTCCAGCCAGTGCACCACGACTGGTATATCAAAGGTCATAGTATGTGTTATCCTGTCTGTGGGATGGTACATATAAAAGATCCTTTGCTGTTAATCGAAAAGAGTAGCCCATGAAGTGGCGATAGCGGGTTTCCTCTCTCAATATCTGTGTGGTCCTTAACCATATGTCTGACGCCATATAACCGTAAATAAAATGTGTCGAGTGCGTCGATAAATAAAACATTTTTCCTTTTTTTCTATCGGGAGAACGGGGTGGAATTCAGCTCAGTCGGTCGAGTGCTCGTGTGAGGTGCTAGCGTCGTAAGATCGAACCACCTCGGTGGATTCATTCAGCGGACTGGGGGTTTTTCTCGTTCCAACCAGTGCACCATAACTGTGGTAGGTGCTTGCCTGTCTGTGGAAAAATGCATATAAAAGATCCCTTGCTGTATTAGGAAAAAATGTAGTGGGTTATCTCTGATGACTACATGTCACAACTACCAAATGTTTGATATCCAATAGCAGATGATTAATCAATGTGCTCTAGTGGTGTCGTTAAACAAAACAAACTTTAAGTATCGAGAGACCTGTGTGTCACCCCAGAGCTGAGACCTATATATTATATGTATCACCATGCTGTTAACCATGTTTCATATTGGAAAGGAAATTAAGAAACTACATCACCATCTTCTGTTATTCATTTAAACAACACAAGAAGGAAATGTTTTATTTAACGACGCACTCAACACATTTTATTTACGGTTATATGGCGTCGGACATATGGTTAAGGACCACATAGATATTGAAAGAGGAAAACTGCTGTCGCCACTTCATGGACTACTCGTTCCGATTAGCAGCAAGATATCTTTTATATGCACCATCCCACAGACAGGATAGTACATACAACGGCCTTTGTTACACCAGTTGTGGAGCACTGGCTGAAACGAGAAATAGCCCAATGGGCCCACCGACGGGAATCGATCCTAGATCGTTTGCGCATCAGGCGAACGCTGTACCACTGAGTTACTTTAAAGGGAAAAACTACACTGTGTTAAAGGGAAACACTACGCTCAGTAACGCTGTGTCAGTATAATGATTAGTTACATAAGCCTTTGGAGATTTGTCATTTCTTCCAACGTTACATGATTGCAGTCTACAGGCTGGTAGGTACTGGGTTCGGATCATAGTCGATGCATGGGATTTTTAATCCAGATACCGACTCCAAACCCTGAGTGAGTGCTCCGCATGGCTCAATGGGTAGGTGTAAACCACTTGCACCGACCAGTGATCCATAAATGGTTCAACAAAGGTCATGGTTTGTGCTATCCTGCCTGTGGGAAGTGCAAATAAAAGATCCCTTGCTGCCTGTCGTGAAAAGAGTAGCCTATGTGGCGACAGCGGGTTTCCTCTAAAAACAGTGTCAGAATGACCATATGTTTGACGTCCAATAGCCGATGATAAGATACAAAAATCAATGTGCTCTAGTGGCGTCGTTAAATAAAACAAACTTTACTTTTTGATAGCAGTCTTTTCATTTAATACCAGGAGAAACCAACAACAGCAAGATGTTTGAATTGAACAAATAGTTTTGTTTCTCTTTCTCTGATAATATAATCGCTCTCTCTCTCTCTCTCTCTCTCTCTCTCTCTCTCTCTCTCTCTCTCTCTCTCTCTCTCTCTCTCTCTCTCTCTCTCTCTCTCTCTCTCTCTCTCTCTCTCTCTCTCTCTCTCATATTAATTAATCATCGGTACATTTGGTAATTCTGACACGTAGTCATCAGAGGAAACCCGCTACATATTTCCTAATGCAGCAAGGGATCTTTCATATGCACCACGCCGAAAACAGGATAGTACATACCACGGCATTTCATATACAAGTCGTGGTGCACTGGCTAGAACGAGAAACAGCCTAGTGAACCCACCGACGGGGATCGGTCCTAGACCGACCGCGCATCAAGCGAGCGCTTTACCACTGAGCTACGTCTCGCCTTTAACGGTGGGTTGATGTACACTTAGTTTCCTATTCATAAGTTTAGGTATGTGAGCACCGCGGCCCACTCTCTTTCCCCGCCCATGTAGTTATAAACATGTGACCGCGAAACTGTCGACGCCTTGAAAACGAGCGAGAAATGTCAACTGTACCGAATTCTTCCGTCTGACCTTTAACCGCGGAAGACCACAATGTCGAAAGAGATCGCATTTTAAAATCGGTTAAAATGAGAAATTTCAGTTTACCCCAGAATGATTTGTAAAGAAATTAATTACTATTCATGGAAACTCAGAATCCCCGAAGTTTATTTTGTCAGTGATAAAAAAAACTGAGATGACATTTAATTATTCCAAACAATGAATGATGGATACCTTGAATGACATTGGACGATTTGTTTTTTAAATCCCACTGCCCTCTTTCTTTTCTACCGGCCTCGGTGGCGTCGTGGTTAGACCATCGGTCAACAGGCTGGTAGGTACTGGGTTCGGATCCCAGTCGAGGCATGGGATTTTTAATCCAGATACTGACTCCAAACATTGAGTGAGTGCTCCGCAAGGCTCAATGGGTAGGTGTAAACCACTTACACCGACCAGTGATCCATAACTGGTTCAACAAAGGCCATGGTTTGTGCTATCCTGCCTGTGGGAAGCGCAAATAAAAGATCCCTTGCTGCTAATCGGAAAGAGTAGCCCATGTAGTGGCACAGCGGGTTTCCTCTCAACATCTGTGTGGTCCTTAACCATATGTCTGACGCCATATAACCGTAAATAAAATGTGTTGAGTGCGTCGTTAAATAAAACATTTCTTTCTTTCTTTCTTTTCTCACCTTTGAACTTCATCTCATTTCATCCTGATCTGGCAGTTCCTCCTATCTTTCAACTTCTATCACTGTCCACCTCCACATCCCAGTACTTGTCTTTTCAACCGTGACAGTTAAAGTTTGTTTTGTTTAACAACACCACTAGAGCACATTAATTTATTAATCATCGGCTGGTAATTATGATATATAGCTATAGAGAGGAAACCTGCTAACATTGTTCCATTACTAGCAATCGATCTTTTATGTGCATCATCCCACAACGGGATAGCATATACCACAACTATTGATGTACCAGTCGTGGTGCACTGGCTGGAACGAACAATAGCCCAAATGGGCCAACCGATGGGGATCGATCATAGACCGATCGCGCACCAGGCGAGCACTTTACCACTGGGCTCGTATCTCTTAGAGGAAACCCGGTACAATTTTGCATTTTCATTTTTATATGAACTTTCCCACAGACAGGACAGCACATGTATATGTAGTAGTGTTGGTATGAAGTGCTCCTACTGGCAGTAGCTAGTGGGAATTTCCCTATTAGCTCAGTTGGTAGAGCGCTGGGCTCTCATACTGAGTATCTGTGGTTCAAATCCCCTCAGTGGAGGTTGATTTTTATCTGTTACATATAGCATTTGATATACTGGTAGTGTTCATTTGGAATAAATCAATTCCCATCTGTCAATAATGTTAAACTTTTCTAATAAAACTAATGTATCAACAGGTAGCACACCTGTGGTACCTCGCATTTAAAGTTTGTTTTGTTTAATGACACCGCTAGAGCACATTTGGTAATTTTGATATATAGTCTTAGAGAGAAAACCCGCTACATTTTGCCATTAGTAGCAAGGGATCTTTTATATGCACCATCCCACAGACAGAATGGCACATACCACGGCCTTTGATATACCAATCGTGGTACATTGGCTGGAACGAGAAAAAGCCCAATGGGCCTGTCGATCGGGAACAATCCGAAACCGACCGCGCATCAAGCGAGCGCTACGTCCTGCATCTGCCTCACGTTTAATCTACCTGCGAGGATGTCACGTAGCTTTCAAAAGATTTAATTCTCACCCTCATTTTTCCTGAAAATCGCAGGGGTGTGTGTGTGTGTGTGTGCGTGCGTGCGTGCGTGTGTGCGTGTGTAAGTAGAGTAAGTATGTAAGTAAATGTATTAAACCTCAGAAAACTACAATATTTGTTTTTACAAATATTGTTTGTTTGTTTATTTATTATTTAAGGTATTTCATTTTAATGTATTTTCCAAAAATTTGTTTATTTATTTATTTATTCATTTATTCATTTATTCATTTCTTACTTATTTTTATTTTTTTATTTTTTATTTTTACCTTGGCATACCCACAAAAGAAAATCTAATTTTAGCAGGTGTGACATTCGTCTGGCTCATTACAAGGTGCAAACAGATCTTTTCAATTTGCGAGCGGATTGTAATCAAACACATGTAGATTGGACCGCTTACGTTACGTGTTCGTCTGACCTTTGACCTATTTACATGTTTTCACGTCGTTGCGCCAGTGCTAAATTAAACACGGTTAATTTGCCGCTCTCCTTCAAACTGTCTGGCGCGCGCAGACGTGTCTGAGGGTGTACCAGACATTCTAGTTTATCCACGATGTCTCTGGCCACAGAGACAAGACGTCGAGAAACCACAGGCCTTTTAGGGCCCGTAGGAACCAGGGGCGGGGTGGTCTATGTCCCCTCTCACACTCCGTGACGAAAATGTACCGGTGGTTTTTTTATGTCCTACTGTATATAAATAAAGGTAAAGGTATGGCTTGTGCCCCTCCCCCAACACACACACACACACACACACATACATACACACACGCGCCATATCTCCCATTAGAGATTGTCTCTAACCCCCCCCCCCCCCCCCCCCACCCCCTCCAGGTGTCGTTCCTACAAACCTGCGTTTCGAAGGCTGCGAAACGGGGCAGCGGAGTCCATGTAACGGTATGTTACTTCCTTTACATTTTCCTGTTACAGACCTCAGAAGAAACCCACTACCCGATTGATACTAGACCGACCGTGCATCAGGCGAGCGCTTTACCACTAGGGTTGTGGTAATCAACCAAGAATCACATTTAATCTAGAAAGAGCTTTTTTTTCTTCTTCCTTTTTTTCTGGCGAAAGGAAACTGCCCTTTGCCCCCTCCACGCAAGGTATGACCCGCCCTGAATATGTGTCAATCATCCCCAAAAATAATTATCTAAATCGATCACGATATTATTATTATCTTTACCTCCACGACCGTGGGGCGGGACATAGCCCAGTAGCACAGCGCTCGCCTGATGCACGATCGATCTAAGATCAATTCCCGTCGGTGGACCCATTGAGCTATTTCTCGTTCCAGCCAGTGCTCCACAACTGGTGTAACAAAGGCCGTGGTATGTACTATCCTGTAGGTGGGATATAAAATATCCCTTGCTGCTAATCGAAAAAAGTAGCCCATGAAGTGGCGACAGCGGGTTTCCTCTCTCAATATGTGTGTGGTCCTTAACCATATAACCGTAAATAAAACATTTCCTTCCTTCCTTCCACGATCGTGATGATGGTGATACCAGGGGATGCTGATCTCGTCAGTAGTGATGACGATCATGATAATGGTGGTGGTGGTGATAGTGGTGGTGGTGGTGATGGTGATGATGGTGGTGGTGATGGTGACGATCATGATGGTGGTGATGATGGTGGTGGTGGTCGTGGTGATAATGATTATGTTGATGATGATGGTGGTGGTGATGGTGGTGGTGCTGATGATGAAGAAGAAGATGATGGTAATGGTGGTGATGATGATGATGATGGTGTTGGTGGTGGTGGTGGTGAAGGAGGTTGTGATAAAGGTTGTGGTTATGATGATAGCGTGGTAATGATGATGAAGATGATGAGGACATTGATAATGAGGATAATAGCGGTGGTGGTGATGATGATGATGATGAAGACTGATAGTGAGGATGATGACAGTGTTGATGATGATGATGATGGTGGTGGTGGTGGTGGTGAAGATGATGGTGGTGAAGAAGATGATGATAATGATGATGGGATGATGACAGTGGTACTGACGATGACGATGATGATGTTTTCCTCTGTGTTTGTGTATGTGTGTCATGTCGACGTGCGTATGTGAATGTACGTACGTGCGTGCATGCGTGTGTGTGTGTGTTTGTGTGTGTGTGTGTGTGTGTGTGTGTGTGTGTGTGTTCTTTTTCATTATTACAGCTAAGTGTTTGGGTTTTCTATTTCAAAGTATGTGGGGTTGATGTAACTAGGTGAGATTCTGAATTAAATTGCCACGTTTTATTTATTTATTTATTATTGGCTGTACTTTTGGCAACAGCTTAAGTTTCATTAGCCAGACGAGTGTAGTTTTCCTTTATGAATGTATTGGCTGGTGTAACCAGAGGGTTATATAATACCGCTTTCCCTGTCGTAATTGGAATATTTTATGGCAATTTTTATTTTTAAGTCTGCGAAAGTTAGTCACCCAATCTGCTCACTGAAACCCGAGTCCTAACATACATAATGTTGAACCTGGTGTTTAGGGGTAAACGCTTATAAATAATACGTTTTAACGGAAACTCAAGGGGACAATTAAGGCATTTGGCCCGGTATGCATATTCAACGATATATAATGCACATTATTGCTTAATAACAACAAGTATAATCGTATAGTTAATTAATAAAACGGTTAAATGTGACGGCTATTATATATAATGGGCGCAGCCATTTTGTTCCATCCAAGTGAATACGCCCTCTGGCGAGCTGGTGGTTATGTAATACCTAACGTGTCACGTCAAGAATTAGTCTTCGAACTGAAGAAACAAAACATACCTGATTTTTGCGAATGCATCGCAATGTTCTGTAATAATAGCTATCCCAGTAAACCAGCAACCATTATATATTGTTTTTCAATACAAAATAAACCACCATTGTCAAAGTGTTGAAATAACTGTATTATGGTTTATACATAAATTAATCCATGTACTGAAATAATAATCGGAGTGTTTTCTTGTTTAATTGGTCTTTTCTCTCCGTGGCCTGTACCTGTGGCTCCTGATTGGCAGGTGTAGCCTATATTTAGACGGTCCCAAGACACTATGTTTAGACACACTAAAAAGACGTGCCACTTTTATTAAGATCACAGGGTATTGTGTGGTAACCGCACGGATACCCCTCCAATCGTAATGGGCATTATCAGCCATCCTGTTTTATTACTGTAAGTAATTTTGTAAAACCCTTGATTAAGTAGACTTTCCCATCTAAAATAACAAAACTGACCAATTACGTCGTCCCCCCCCCCCCCCCCCCCCCCCCCCCCAAAAAAAGAAAAGTATCACATGGGTATCGTGAGTGGTCGTTTTTGCTCGAACGTACTCTACCAATAGGCCTAATGATATGCATTTTTTCTTTGGATTTTTAAAAAAGAAAAATACTATAACTCCATTTCGTTCTATTGATGCAAATTGAAATATATTAAGTTAAATAGTTTATTATACTATCAAGTCATTTATGTTGTTTTACAAGTCAGGTTGGTGAAAGCGAAGCGCCTTGTCGTAAATTAGAGCGTTTGTTTACACTGTGCATTGAGGAGATGGACGGAGCTGACGTCATTTCGCCCCAAGCTATACCACCGGTCGTCACAAAAACGAAACAAAATGGCTGCCCCCAGTTAGCAGGAATAATCATGTTTTTTATTAACTCTAAAATTACGCGTTTTTCATTTGTTAAAGTGTCAGTATGTGTTGGTGGTCCGGGTATGCATCTTTCCAACACATAAGGCTCTTGTTTGAGTTGACCCTACCTTTAAAGGAAGTGGGTTTATGGGGGAGATATAAGAGGCTATAATCTGCAGAAAGGGTCAGGTATTTTAATCAAATTTTGTATTATTTCTCACAGTGATTATATATTTGTATTTTGGTCAAAACCATGTAAACTTGAACAAAACCATCTCTTTTTTTTCTGTCCCAGCCCGTACTCCACGACTAGCATATCAAAGAGCTAGCTGTGGGAAACTGCATATAAAATATCTCTTGCTGCTAAAGTTGAAAGGCAACGAGCTTCCTCTTAAGAATATGTGTCACAATTACCAAATGTTTGACATCTAATAGCCGATAATAAATATCAGTGTGCTCTAGTGGGGTCGTTACAACAAACACTTCAACTTTACAAAGAATATTACAGGCAGGCAAGTTTGCCTCTCCACACAATCCAGAATCCGAATGCCGTTTGGACAGTGATTCACGAGTGCATGTCATCACAACTGTATTTATTCTGATGATCTCTGTCCGGTGCTAGTTTTGATTAAGTAAACCAGTTTCGGAGTGGCAGTCCTCTTCATGGCGATGCAAGAGGAATAAAAACTCCAGTAAAGGATTTCCTCGGGAATGGCTGTCCTCCTATAAACGAGGCACTAGAGATTCGTGAAATCAACCACTATTTTGTCAAATGCCTATATTCGAGATACGGCCCTGATTATGTATTACAGGGTGTTTTTTTTGTTCAGATTCACAAGGCCGTGAGACGGGGAAAAGGGCTCTTTTCAACTAAAACATTACTTATTTTAAACATCCCTGAAATATATATAGTAAGACAACAAAATATTTAGCAGTTTTGTACCACTACATTGTACTTTAAAATCAAGCGCTACAGTTTGTTGTGAAAATCTCCTGTTACTTATATATTTGTGGTAATGTTTGGATAAAGTGCTCCTAGCAGTAGCTAGTGGGAATTTCCCTATTAGCTCAGTTGGTAGAGTGCTGGACTCTCGTACTGAGAGTCCGTGGTTCGAATCCCCTCAATGGAGGTTGATTTTTCTCTTACCTTTGGAGCCGACGTAAGGACTGGATGTGTTCTTAAAACAAGAATACAATTATAACCCAGTCGGGACCCATAATAATTCAACTACCCGTGGCCCATAGCTCCGGGACATAGCTTCATTTGAGTGGGGAGTATGTAGTAATGTTTGGATAAAGTGCTCTTACTAGCAGTAGCTAGTGGGAAATTTCCCTATTAGCTCAGTTGGTAGAGCGATGGACTCTCGTATTGAGAGTCCGTGGTTCGAATCCCCTCAGTGGAGGTTGATTTTTTTTGTTACATATTGACACATGATGCAACAATTAAATCCCGTGTGTGATTTCACTTTGAAAGACATACGTTTTCTTTTATTTAAGCACATTTACTGTATTGCTAAACGTGTTTGTCTCAGTATATAATCGCCAGAGAAAGAAAGAAAGAAATGTTTTATTTAACGACGCACTCAACATATTTTATTTACGGTTATATGGCGTCAGACATATGGTTAAGGACCACACAGATTGAGAGAGGAAACCCGCTTTCGCCACTACATGGTCTACTCTTTCCGAGTCATGCCTCGACTGGGATCCGAACCCAGTACCTACCAGCCTGTAGACCGATGACCTAACCACGACACCACCGAGGCCGGTCGTCTGCTTAAATGCGCAATCTTGCCTACCCATATGATTAAAGTTTGTTTCTGTTTAACGACACCACTAGAGTACATTGATTTATTAATCATCAGCTATTGGATACCATACATTTGGTAATTTTGATATAAAAGCAATATATATTTTATATGCACCATCCCACAGACAGGATAGTACATGCCACGGTCTGTAATATACTAGTTGTGGTGCACGGACTCGAACGAGAAATAAATAACCCAGTGAGACCACCGACGGGGATCGATCCTAGACCGACCGCGCAGCAGGCGAGCGCTTTACCACTGGCCTACGTCCCGCCCCATCCGCTTAAATGCGCAATCTCGTTTACCCATATGATAACAACATTATTCAAAGTACAAACACATCTGCAGTTTAAATAAATTCGTGGGTTATCACTACCACACCATCAACGGTTACTGTCAGCTGCTGCTAAACAATATACAAGGGCGGGTATCTGAAGGAGCGTAGCGTGGTCTGAACCGGGGGTGGGGGTGGGTGGGGTGTCGAATATGAACCTAACGGACCCATTTGTATACATTTCCCATGGGCATCTATGTGAATAGCATAATATTGCACAATAAAAAGAAATATATACTTTAACCTCAGCGGGGTTGTCGTTCGTTCTAAACTCGACCCCCCCCCCCCCAGCCTACGCCCCTGAATCTAGCTTGGGTCGAAAGATCGAATCCCCTTAGTGTACGTATTCTTTGATTGTTTTTCCCCCGACCCAGCCAGTGGTATATTAAATGCTGTGGAATGTGCTGTCCTGTCTATGGAAAAGTGCATAAAAAAGATCCCTTTCTGCTAATGGTAAAATGTAGCTAGTTTTCTAAAGACTACGTGTCAGAATTACCAAATGTTTGACATCCAGTAACCGATGATTAATAAACCAATGTGCTCTAATGGTGTCGTTAAACAAAACAAACTTTATAAAAGATCCCGTTCTGCTAATGATAAAATGTAGCTAGTTTCCTAAACAGTATGTGTCAGAATTACCAATTAAATGTGTGATATCCAATAACGAATGATAAATTAAGCGATGTGCTCGAGTTGTTAGCTAAAATAATAAATATATATACTCGATACGTTCTGATTACTGTAGCTTTAAACGAAAGTATGTTTGAAAACTGGTATAACAATTATGTGAATTGCTGATCTGAACCCGTTCTCAGCACCAAACAGGCGGTGCTGAAGAAAAACAATCTCAGCACTTTGGCACCAAGAATATACGGTTTCCAAGGAAACCTCCTCATAACTACTTCTCGAATCAAAAATGCCGTAGTTTCAGATAATATTAATAACACACACGCAAAAACCTTTTTATAAAAACAGTTTTTTAAATAAAAATTTGTAAAAAGTATGTATGCGTCCCGTTGGAAAAGTAGCCGCCTTATATCAACGATATGGCATACATCATCGAAAATAGCTTTACCAGACACGTAGGAATCGCATATATAAGATATTGCACACACTCCGATTTAGGAGGCTGTTCCGTCCGCCGAGCACACCCATGTGGTTTTCGTAGACACTAAAATAGTTTATATTTAGAAAGGTCCATGTCACATCTCAACAATCGCTACTGTATGCAGTAATAATCCAAACACAACGATCCAAATGTAAACCAGACATGACTAATATTACACCAACAAAATGCATCGACATTTCCATCGGAAATAGTTGAGTCGTTACGGGGGCGTGAGGGCGGCGGATGAAACTAAGATTTCTTGGGATCTCTGTTGCAAGTTTTCCCCATTCTTTTTAGCTGGGGAGAGGAGGACAGATCTAACGTATTTGCTGGTTTTTCTCCTCTCGATTTTGCCCAAGTCAGGCGAATACTTTTTTGGAGTTCGCGGACGCAAGGAAACATCGCAGATGTGCATTGTGTTTTAAAGGTGTTCTTTTTTCTTTTTCTTTTTTGGCGATCGAGTGAGTCGGGAGAGAGAGGAAAGGAAAGGATATTTTTCTCCCTGTAGGACGGGACGGCTTGTCTTTTTGACACGTCTTTCAGGAGGACCATGGCGATGATAGGGCAGACGAGATTTTACGGGCTGTGGTGGACTTTCTTTATTGTTGTTGTTACCGGCGTCTGTTTGGGATGGACCGTCGCTGACCAGGGTGTAAGTATGCAGTATATAAATAATAACATGCGCTGTCAGGGCCGTACCCAACGTAACGTAAGAGGGGTGGCTGTAAGTGTAACAAAAAAATATATATATCAACCTGTCTTAGATTTGGTCAGAACTCTCTGGCGACGTCAGAGATTGTGCCCACGACAGGCGTGCTTGAACAGTTTTTCTGAGAGAAGCATGCTAAAAATGCTCCATACACATATTTCAAAATATCAGGGACAGCACTGTAAATAAAAAAAGGGGAATCTTCTCCATGTCGCCATTCGCCCATTGTAGGTAAAAATGTCACTTTTTTTGTTATATTTCTAGGGTATGCAACAGCCCATTCATGATTCAGCCATTGCACTACTACCCCTAGGGACGGCCCTGACTGTATTAATTTTGTTTTATCATTTGCTACTTTATCAAAAAATCATATATGAAAACATGTCCATGTATGTATCCCCATGTGTGTACATGATTCAGGTATTACTATAATCGCCCCTCCTCACTACACTTTGATTGCAATACCCTACTCCTGTGCTATCTGTAAATATGAGAGAGAGAGAGAGAGAGAGAGAGAGAGAGAGAGAGAGAGAGAGAGAGAGAGAGAGAGAGAGGGTTTAAAAGAGAGAGAGAGAGAGGGTTTGAAAGAGATAGTTTGAGAGAGAGAGAGAGAGAGAGGGTTTGAAAGAGAGAGATAGTTGAGAGGGAGAGATGGTTTGAAAGGGAGAGATGGGTTCAGGGCTTCTAGATTATGGTAACCCCACTCCCATGGCTAGTGATATTCAGTGTTGGGCTAGTAAATAACTAATATTGCCATGCCCAACTACAAGTGAGAAAAAAAGTGTTTTAAGCTCTGTCTCCCTCTTTAGGTGACATATCTGATTATTATTATTATTTAGTAAAATTGTATTAACTAAAAGAAAATCAGGGCTAGTGAATTTTAAATTGTGACTAGTGGATTTTATTTTTAAAAATCTAGAAGCCCTGTGGGTTGGGAGGGAGAGATTGAAAAAAATTTGAGATGGAAACAAAGAAAGCGACAATGACAAATTAAGACTGAAAGAGAGAGTGAGAAAGAAAGAAAGAAAGACAGACAGATGAAGACAGATAGGGAGATATAAATCTCTATGTATGTATTGCCAGTAAATCTGAATTACAGATTATCCATTAGCCAAATACATGCATGGCTGCCTGTGCATACAAATGTACAGGTATTTATGTTTTATTGTACATACTACTACCACTACTGGTTAAAGACACACAGTCATATTTAAGTCTTGCTTGTTTGAAGATACAAACATGTATATCTTTTATATTGTACAAAACAATGGAAACTAGTTATTACTAATACAGTGTTATTTAAAAAAAAAAAAAAAAAGTTTAAAACACATTCATTACAGTTTTTTCATATGTAGGAAAACATTGTAATGAATGTGTTTTGTACTTTTCCTGTTTTGGGATTTTCGTAGTACTTAACAGTGTATAAAAAACCCCATAAAGTCTGTTTTTTTCTTTTTAAATATCTGGGGCTGAATTTAAGAAGTATTGTAAATATATGTAGATACACTTTGTAACAGAAAAACAGGAGCCCTTTGTAAATTTGGCTCTTAATATTTTTAATTAAAAAAAATGTTTTTGTTTTATTTCCTTATTTAAATATTCATTACGAACACATTTTCATTTGTTTCTTCTTTCTTCTACATACATGTACAAATGTAGGTTATTTGTGTCGACCTGGTTTGAATCTATTCAAACCACTGGTGGTTGTACATGTACATACATTCTACATACTGTGTGTATGTATGTCGGGCTGTAATTCTAACATGTTTGAACATCTGTGAACACTCAACATTTCCCGACTTCTTTATTAAAGCACTAAGTAGTTGTTCAGCTACAGTGAATCACACGAGGGGGCTGTCCAACGTGTGACAACGACCCCAGACTGCCGATGGTGGTGTGACTTGGGTTTGAATATTGCTAATTCCAGGACTTTAAATTGCACAAAAGGGTGTGCCAAAAACAAGTATGCCCCAAAATAAGCAAGCTCAAATTATGTGCAAACATGCTTACGCTCATAACATTGCACTTCTAAATCAATGGATTTGACATCCAGTAGCCGGTGATTAATAAATCAATGTGCTCTATTGGTGTCGTTACCGGCCTCGGTGGCGTCGTGATTAGGCCATCGGTCTACAGGCTGGTAGGTACTGGGTTCGGATCCCAGTCGAGGCATGGGATTTTTAATCCAGATACCGACTCCAAACCCTGAGTGAGTGCTCTGCAAGGCTAAATGGGTAGGTATAAACCACTTGCACCGACTAGTGATCCATAACTGATTCAACAAAGGCCATGGTTTATGCTATCCTGCCTGTGGGAAGTGCAAATAAAAGATCCCTTGCTGCTAATCGGAAAGAGTAGCCCATGAAGTGGCGACAGTGGGTTTCCTCTCAAAATCTGTGTGGTCCTTAACCATATGTCTGACGCCGTATAACCGTAAATAAAATGTGTTGAGTGCGTCGTTAAATAAAACATTTCTTTCTTTCTATTGGTGTCGTTAAAGGCATACTGTCACAGATTTAAGGACCTTATTTCTCTAAAAATGGATAATAAATAGAAATTACATTAATTGTTGGAAACCAAATCTAGTTATTGCATCACCTTAACTGAACCATAATGGAGTGAAATCCATGTCAACCCTCTCGGCAATTTTAGTTTTTAAATTATTGACCATCGCCATAATTCAATTGTTTTTACAAAATATCGTTAATAATTGGAGTATGGTGGTTATAAAGATGGTTGAATAAAGTACATTTAGGAACAAATAAAATTATTTTTGCTCAGGTAATACTTTGTTAGACCATTAAATAGGTCAGTGTTCTGTGACAGTATGCCTTTAAACAAAACGAACTAAATTAATGGAATGTTCAGCTGTAATTAGATTAAAATCACTTGAAATGTAATTTCTGAATATGTACAATTCTTTATCAGCTAGTATCCAGGGCTTCTAGAATTTTTATAAAATCTACTACCCGTGGAATCAGTAATTTTTAAAATTTACTAGCCACAATAAAAAATTCACTAGCCTTGCTTTACTTTAAGTTAATACAGTTTTCACTAAATAATAGTAATAACCGGATATGTCACCTAAAGAGGGAGATAGAGCTTTTAAATGCTAACATTGAGGGGTGGGGTGGGGGCAGGATATTCATATTTACAAAATAGACTTAACTGTAACATTTGAGAAAAAAAATTCACTTGCCGTCAGGCATGGTAATAGTAGTTATTTACTAGCCCAACATTGAATATCACTAGCCATGGGAGTGGGGGCTACCATAATTTAGAAGCCCTGGTATTATTAACATTACTGCACTGAAAAAAACCCTGTTCTCAAATTAGTAAGATCTAAAGTGCTGAATTTTATCCAGATTTTATAAAAATTCTAGAAGCCCTGTTATCCTACATCCAAAATGAACACCACTTATTCAATTCTATTCATTTCAATTTATTGTACAAAGCACTCACAAGAAATAGGTACAAAAAGAAAACCAAAAACAATGACAATATATTAAATACAAATATATGTAAATTAAGAGTACTTATAGGAAAGGACAATTAAGGCATTTGGCCTGGTATGCATATTCAACGATATATAATGCACATTATTGCTTAATATCAACACGTATAATCATATAGTTAATTAATAAAACGGTTAAATGTGACGACTATTATATATAACGGGCGCAGCCATTTTGTACCATCTCAGTCAGTACGCCCTCTGGCGAGCTGGTGGTTACGTAATACTTAACGCGTCACATCAGGAATGAGCCTTAGAACTAGAGAAACACGATCTACCTGGTTTTTGCGGGATGATAAATAGTCATACATTGCAATGTTCTGTAATAATACACATCCCAGTAAGCCAACAGTAAGTATATCCAGCACTATATATATTATTTTTCAATACAAAATAAAATACCATTGTCAAAGTGGCTACACAACAAGTCGAAACAATTAACAATGTTTTGCCCATGCATTAACCTACGTACTGAAATGATACACAGAGTGTTTTCTTAGTTAATTGGTCTAAGCTGTTAGTTGCTTCTACCTTTGATTCCTGATTGGCAAGTGTGTATTTGATTGGTAACCAGACGAGCCAATTAATTGACGCTGTCTAGACACAAAAATACATACCGGTATTGTGGAATATTACCTGTCGCCCCTAAAATTGTAATGGACATAGTTTATTACTGTAAATAGTTCTGTAAAACTATTGAGTAAGTAGATTTTTCCATCTAAAAACACAGAACTGACCAATTACGTAGTCCCAAAGAAAAGAAAATTATCACTTGGGTATTGTGGGTTGTCGTTTTTTCTCCAACGTAGCATATCAATAGGCGTAATAGTGTAAATTTTTCCTTTGGATTATTAAACAGAGAAAAACACTATAACCCCATTTTTTTCCGTTAATGCAACTTAAAATATATTTAGTTAAATAGTTTATTATATTATTACTTCATTTATGCTGTTTTACAAGTCAGGTTGATCAAAGAGAAGCGCCTTGTCGAAAATTACTGCTTTTGTTTACACTGTACATACAGGAGATGGTCAGGAGCTGACGTCACTTCGCCCCAAGCTATCCCACCGGACGTCACAAAAACGAAACAAAATGGCTGCCCCCAGTTAGCAGGAATAATCATGGTTTTTTATTAACTCTAAAATTACGCGTTTTTCATTTGCTAATGTGTTGGTGGTCCGGGTATGCATCTTTCCAACACATAAGGCTCTTGCTGGAGTTGACCCTACCTTTATGGAAATTATATTTTGCCTATAGACTTTTAATATTTATAATTTGTCTTAATATATATATATATATATATATATATATATCTATATATCTATATATATATACAGCGTCTCATCCCAACCATTGACCCATTACTGATATATCAAAGGCCGTGGTATGTGCTGTCCTGTCTTTGGGAAAGTGCATATTAAAGATCCCTTGCTGATACAGGTAGTCGATTAACCAGGTGTTTTTGTACATTTGGCTATGTAAATGGAACGGTGCAGGGACTTCCTATGTTTATAACAGGGCTATTCTATTATGCGGTATGCAAATAAGTGGGTTGCACTGTACTGGAACAATGTAACAGATTTCTCTTGAAGTCAAAATTACCAAATGTTTGACATCCAGTAGCCGATGATTAATAAATAGTGTGCTCTAGTAACCGTAAATAAAATGTGTTGAGTGTGTTGTTAAATAAAACTATTTCCTTCCTTCCTTCCTTCCAACTGACAGTACTTGTAAGATTTGTTAACAGCAGGAATGGAACCGGTTGACTCAGCTGGCGGTTGACTCATTGGTCCTGGAACCTAATGCTGTTTGTACAAGTGTATCATTTGAAATACATGTAAGTTAGTGGGCGAAAGGCTTTTCCAGATTGCATGACAGGGGTTATACATGTAGGTGGGTGTGGTCATATAGTGTCCTGTAACCTGATCATATTTCTTTATGATGCCAGCATCTTCTTCTAACAGGGCTTCTAGAATTCTTATAAAATCCACTAGCCATGGGATCAGTGATTTAATTTTTTTTATTGGCCACAATTAAAAATTAACTAGGCCTACTTTACTTTACTTTAAATTTAACTAAATAATAGTATTAATCAGATATGTCACCTAAAGAGGGAGATAAAGCTTGAAAACACTAACATTGGGGGTGGGATGGAGACAGTATATTCATATTTACAAAATAGACTTAACTAACATTTGAGAAAAAAAATTCACATGCCGTCAGGCATGGTAATAGTAGTTATTTACTAGCCCAATATTGAATATCACTAGCCACAGGAGTGGGGCTACCATAATCTAGAAGCCCTGTCTTCTAGATGTAAAACTCAGCATAACTAGTAGAAACATAAATTCAGCAGACCCAAATGAAAAGATAACTTCGGCAGGAAAAATCCAATCAGTGGAAACATTAGAAAAATATGTAATTCAGGGCTCGAATTTACGAATTTGTCTCCCACGGCAATGTTTTTAAAAGAATTATCATGGGTGAAACGGCCCACCGACGACAATTTTGAGCCTGCCTATGGCATTATTCTTTTAAAAGTGACATTTGCAGCAAATAAACATGACTGAAAGGTTATTTTGTTGTATGTAGACATTTCAAATGTGCAAATATTAAATATTGGCAATTAATGTACACCAGGTATATACATTTTACCATTGTTGAGGAGCTTTACCGATGGTACAAAAGTGCCATCGGTGATGCTTTCTACCTATGGCAATTTATATCTCATCGATGGCAATTGCCATTGGTGGCATCATTAAGTTTGAGCCCTGGTAATTGGATGACATCACAGTACAATGTATTTCAGTTAATTCACTTATCTACACCGGTCACGCCCCACCTTTAGCGTGCATGTACTAACTCTTAAACAGAGCCGTAGTATGCGTTATCCTGTCTGTGGGATGGTGTACATACCACGGGCTGGAATATGTAATAGCCCAGTGGGTCCATAGACGGGGATCGATCTTATATCAACCACACATCAGGCTAGTGCTTTACCACTGAGCTACATCCCACCCCAGACTAAAACGAGAAATAACCCAATGGACCCATCAACGGGGATTGATCCCAGACTGACCGCAAATCAGGTGAAATGCTTTACCGCTGGGCTACATCCCACCCTATTGATGGGGATTGATCCCAGTCTGACCACGCATCAGGCAGACACTTTAGCACTGAGCTACGTCTGACCCCTCTGAAAACACAGAAAGGGAACGAAACACGGATTTGTGTTCTTGCCTGGCCTAATATTAATCCGATCAGACAGCAAGATCAAGGGTTACATGGACACCCAGACACACAAGTTAATCCAGGATAGAGATGTGGGTTCCACCTTTCATTGGCTGCCAGTTGTGGCATGGAACCAGTCAGACGAGAAACCTCGACCTTTGATCACAATCTTAGCCTTGGATTCTGCATGAATGCTTTCATGTTGAAAATCTTACAGAAATCGTTACTGAAATGCTTACTCATGTATTTGGGGGTGGGATGTAGTCCAGTGGTAAAGTGCTTAATTGATGCACAGTCAGTTTGGAATCAATCCCCGTTGGTGGTTCCATTGGGGTATTTCTTGTTATAGCCAGTGCACCACGATTGGTATATCAAAGACCGTGGTATGTGCTATCCTGTCTGTGAGATGGTGCATATAAAAGGTCCCATGCTATTAATGGAAAAGTGTAGCAGGTTCATTCTTTAAGACTATTGTCAGAATAACCAAATGTTTGACATCCAATAGCTGATGATTAGTGAATCAGTGTGCTCTAGTGGTATCGTGAAACAAAACAAACCTTAACATTACTCATGAATGTATCTGGACACGTGCATGAAAACTGGAATGTGGTGATATGGGTCCTAGGTTTGATCCCCATTGGCAGACCTGTCAGGGTTTTTTTACCCCCAGTCTTACCCAGTTCTCCATGACTTATTTAATTAAAATGGTGTGGTATGTGCTGCCCTGTCTGTCAAAAAGTGTGTAACAACTGAAAGCAAACTACATGCATTATTAAACAACAAGTTAGATAAATGATATCTAAGCCCATAATAAAATATATTTTACATTTTCATCCCCATCTGCTGTACAAAGGATAAAGGAAGGAAATGTTTTATTTAACGACGCACTCAACACATTTTATTTATGGTTATATGGTGTCAGACATATGGTTAAGGACCACACAGATATGGAGGGAGGAAACCCGCTGTCACCACTTTATGGGCTAATCTTTTCGATTAACAGCAAGGGATCTTTTATATGCATCATCCCATAGACAGGATAGCACATACCACAGCCTTTGATATACCAGTTGTGGTGCACTGGCTGGAGCGAGAAATAGCACAGTTGGGCCCACTGACGGAGATCGATCCCAAACCGACCGCACATCAAAAAAATATAAAATTTAGATTAAATTATAGCATTTATTTTGTTATGAACTTATGTTCTTAAAGACCAGCTTGACAGAGATTTAAGCATCTTTTTCAACTAGAGTAGTTTATGGTGCAGGTAACATATGTATACATATTGGATAGCAATCAATAGTCTCAATAGTGGTCATTTCATTAGACATACGTTTGCTTTTGGCATCTAGGTCATCACCATGGAACAGCTAATAAGATGTCATTAAATTGGCCACCAACATATGTGAAATACTGCTGTGTGATACTACATATATTTAATATGACATTTTTTCAATGGCTGATTTTTATTTTTGTGGGATGCAGCCATGATTGCACCTCTGTGTTATCCTAAATTCAGACTGAGGGATGCAAAATATCACCATACTTCCCCTCTAATGCCAGTTATTTTAAGGAGTGCAATTTTCCCTCCAGCATTTTAAGGAACATGATTTTTCACACTCCTGGATTTGACAAAAACAAAAAAGTTTCCAGCAGATGTTTAAAAGATATATATTCTTCATGTGTGTTCTTTTCTCTTTGTTTGGCCTTGGAATATTTCTACCTTACAACAATGACAACTCATTATCATAAGTGGTAAATAAAATATTCTACCTCTGTGTATGTGTGTGTGTTCACCGTCTGGACTTGATGACAAACCAATTACAGTATCTGTTTGCAATTCATAAGGAAACTTATCTATTTAGCTCGTACAATGTGCAGATTCACTCGATACAACACTGCCACCTTTGTAGATGTTGCCAACCGGTCACGCTTCACCAAGCAAGACAAACACCAAGCCGTTTGCCAAATACTGATGGCTTGTTTGTGTTCTTTTTAGTGGCAAGTTTTTCTCCCATGTAGTCGAATAGATGCTAGTATTTGTTGCTTTTAACTTTAAGTTTTTTCTTCTTTTTTTCCCTTCTTCACATAGTTCCCCCTCTGTTTTCATTTGGTGGTTGGATGTTCATTAATTTTGTAAGTTGCAGTCAATGTGGAGGTTTTAAAGGGTTTTTTTCCACATAGTCAAATAGACTGATATTTGTTTTTTTCTCCCTCTGTTTTCATTTGGTGGTTGGATGTTGATTTGTAAGTTGCAGTCAATGTGGAGGTATTAAAGGTTTTTTTTCCACATAGTCAAATAGACTGATATTTGTTTTTTTCTCCCTCTGTTTTCGTTTGGTGGTTAGATGTTGATTTGTAAGTTGCAGTCAATGTGGAGGTATTAAAGGGGTTTTTTCCACATAGTCAAATAGACTGATATTTGTTTTTTTCTCCCTCTGTTTTCGTTTGGTGGTTGGATGTTCATTTGTAAGTTGCAGTCAATGTGGAGGTATTAAAGGGGTTTTTTCCACATAGTCAAATAGACTGATATTTGTTTTTTTCTCCCTCTGTTTTCGTTTGGTGGTTAGATGTTGATTTGTAAGTTGCAGTCAATGTGGAGGTATTAAAGGGTTTTTTTCCACATAGTCAAATAGACTGATATTTGTTTTTTTCTCCCTCTGTTTTCGTTTGGTGGTTAGATGTTCATTTGTAAGTTGCAGTCAATGTGGAGGTATTAAAGGGTTTTTTTCCACATAGTCAAATAGACTGATATTTGTTTTTTTCTCCCTCTGTTTTCGTTTGGTGGTTAGATGTTGATTTGTAAGTTGCAGTCAATGTGGAGGTATTAAAGGGTTTTTTTTCCACATAGTCAAATAGACTGATATTTGTTTTTTTCTCCCTCTGTTTTCGTTTGGTGGTTGGATGTTGATTTGTAAGTTGCAGTCAATGTGGAGGTATTAAAGGGTTTTTTTCCACATAGTCAAATAGACTGATATTTGTTTTTTTCTCCCTCTGTTTTCGTTTGGTGGTTGGATGTTGATTTGTAAGTTGCAGTCAATGTGGAGGTATTAAAGGTTTTTTTTTCCACATAGTCAAATAGACTGATATTTGTTTTTTTCTCCCTCTGTTTTCGTTTGGTGGTTAGATGTTCATTTGTAAGTTGCAGTCAATGTGGAGGTATTAAAGGGTTTTTTTCCACATAGTCAAATAGACTGATATTTGTTTTTTTCTCCCTCTGTTTTCGTTTGGTGGTTAGATGTTCATTTGTAAGTTGCAGTCAATGTGGAGGTATTAAAGGGTTTTTTTCCACATAGTCAAATAGACTGATATTTGTTTTTTTTTTTCTCCCTCTGTTTTCGTTTGGTGGTTGGATGTTGATTTGTAAGTTGCAGTCAATGTGGAGGTATTAAAGGGTTTTTTTCCACATAGTCAAATAGACTGATATTTGTTTTTTTCTCCCTCTGTTTTCGTTTGGTGGTTGGATGTTGATTTGTAAGTTGCAGTCAATGTGGAGGTATTAAAGGGTTTTTTTCCACATAGTCAAATAGACTGATATTTGTTTTTTTCTCCCTCTGTTTTCGTTTGGTGGTTAGATGTTGATTTGTAAGTTGCAGTCAATGTGGAGGTATTAAAGGGTTTTTTTCCACATAGTCAAATAGACTGATATTTGTTTTTTTCTCCCTCTGTTTTCGTTTGGTGGTTAGATGTTGATTTGTAAGTTGCAGTCAATGTGGAGGTATTAAAGGTTTTTTTTCCACATAGTCAAATAGACTGATATTTGTTTTTTTCTCCCTCTGTTTTCGTTTGGTGGTTAGATGTTCATTTGTAAGTTGCAGTCAATGTGGAGGTATTAAAGGTTTTTTTTCCACATAGTCAAATAGACTGATATTTGGTTTTTTCTCCCTCTGTTTTCGTTTGGTGGTTGGATGTTGATTTGTAAGTTGCAGTCAATGTGGAGGTATTAAAGGGTTTTTTTCCACATAGTCAAATAGACTGATATTTGTTTTTTTCTCCCTCTGTTTTCGTTTGGTGGTTAGATGTTGATTTGTAAGTTGCAGTCAATGTGGAGGTATTAAAGGGTTTTTTTCCACATAGTCAAATAGACTGATATTTGTTTTTTTCTCCCTCTGTTTTCGTTTGGTGGTTAGATGTTCATTTGTAAATTGCAGTCAATGTGGAGGTATTAAAGGGTTTTTTTCCACATAGTCAAATAGACTGATATTTGTTTTTTTCTCCCTCTGTTTTCGTTTGGTGGTTGGATGTTCATTTGTAAATTGCAGTCAATGTGGAGGTATTAAAGGGTTTTTTTCCACATAGTCAAATAGACTGATATTTGTTTTTTTCTCCCTCTGTTTTCGTTTGGTGGTTGGATGTTCATTTGTAAATTGCAGTCAATGTGGAGGTATTAAAGGGGTTTTTTCCACATAGTCAAATAGACTGATATTTGTTTTTTTCTCCCTCTGTTTTCGTTTGGTGGTTAGATGTTCATTTGTAAGTTGCAGTCAATGTGGAGGTTTTAAAGGGGTTTTTTCCACATAGTCAAATAGACTGATATTTGTTTTTTTCTCCCTCTGTTTTCGTTTGGTGGTTGGATGTTCATTTGTAAGTTGCAGTCAATGTGGAGGTATTAAAGGGTTTTTTCCACATAGTCAAATAGACTGATATTTGTTTTTTTCTCCCTCTGTTTTCGTTTGGTGGTTAGATGTTGATTTGTAAATTGCAGTCAATGTGGAGGTATTAAAGGGTTTTTTCCACATAGTCAAATAGACTGATATTTGTTTTTTTCTCCCTCTGTTTTCGTTTGGTGGTTAGATGTTGATTTGTAAATTGCAGTCAATGTGGAGGTATTAAAGGGTTTTTTCCACATAGTCAAATAGACTGATATTTGTTTTTTTCTCCCTCTGTTTTCGTTTGGTGGTTAGATGTTGATTTGTAAGTTGCAGTCAATGTGGAGGTATTAAAGGGTTTTTTTACACATAGTCAAATAGACTGATATTTGTTTTTTTCTCCCTCTGTTTTCGTTTGGTGGTTAGATGTTGATTTGTAAGTTGCAGTCAATGTGGAGGTATTAAAGGGTTTTTTCCACATAGTCAAATAGACTGATATTTGTTTTTTTCTCCCTCTGTTTTCGTTTGGTGGTTAGATGTTGATTTGTAAGTTGCAGTCAATGTGGAGGTATTAAAGGTTTTTTTTACACATAGTCAAATAGACTGATATTTGTTTTTTTCTCCCTCTGTTTTCGTTTGGTGGTTAGATGTTGATTTGTAAGTTGCAGTCAATGTGGAGGTATTAAAGGGTTTTTTCCACATAGTCAAATAGACTGATATTTGTTTTTTTCTCCCTCTGTTTTCGTTTGGTGGTTAGATGTTGATTTGTAAGTTGCAGTCAATGTGGAGGTATTAAAGGGTTTTTTCCACATAGTCAAATAGACTGATATTTGTTTTTTTCTCCCTCTGTTTTCGTTTGGTGGTTAGATGTTGATTTGTAAGTTGCAGTCAATGTGGAGGTATTAAAGGGTTTTTTCCACATAGTCAAATAGACTGATATTTGTTTTTTTCTCCCTCTGTTTTCGTTTGGTGGTTGGATGTTGATTTGTAAGTTGCAGTCAATGTGGAGGTATTAAAGGGTTTTTTTCCACATAGTCAAATAGACTGATATTTGTTTTTTTCTCCCTCTGTTTTCGTTTGGTGGTTGGATGTTGATTTGTAAGTTGCAGTCAATGTGGAGGTATTAAAGGTTTTTTTCCACATAGTCAAATAGACTGATATTTGTTTTTTTCTCCCTCTGTTTTCGTTTGGTGGTTGGATGTTGATTTGTAAGTTGCAGTCAATGTGGAGGTATTAAAGGGTTTTTTCCACATAGTCAAATAGACTGATATTTGTTTTTTTCTCCCTCTGTTTTCGTTTGGTGGTTGGATGTTGATTTGTAAGTTGCAGTCAATGTGGAGGTATTAAAGGGTTTTTTTCCACATAGTCAAATAGACTGATATTTGTTTTTTTCTCCCTCTGTTTTCGTTTGGTGGTTGGATGTTGATTTGTAAGTTGCAGTCAATGTGGAGGTATTAAAGGGTTTTTTCCACATAGTCAAATAGACTGATATTTGTTTTTTTCTCCCTCTGTTTTCGTTTGGTGGTTGGATGTTGATTTGTAAGTTGCAGTCAATGTGGAGGTATTAAAGGTTTTTTTCCACATAGTCAAATAGACTGATATTTGTTTTTTTCTCCCTCTGTTTTCGTTTGGTGGTTGGATGTTGATTTGTAAGTTGCAGTCAATGTGGAGGTATTAAAGGGTTTTTTCCACATAGTCAAATAGACTGATATTTGTTTTTTTCTCCCTCTGTTTTCGTTTGGTGGTTGGATGTTGATTTGTAAGTTGCAGTCAATGTGGAGGTATTAAAGGGTTTTTTCCACATAGTCAAATAGACTGATATTTGTTTTTTTCTCCCTCTGTTTTCGTTTGGTGGTTAGATGTTCATTTGTAAGTTGCAGTCAATGTGGAGGTATTAAAGGGTTTTTTTCCACATAGTCAAATAGACTGATATTTGTTTTT
Source organism: Gigantopelta aegis (assembly GCF_016097555.1). Classification (NCBI taxonomy): domain Eukaryota; kingdom Metazoa; phylum Mollusca; class Gastropoda; order Neomphalida; family Peltospiridae; genus Gigantopelta; species Gigantopelta aegis. The sequence goes on along the minus strand of NC_054713.1, from coordinate 40,648,546 downwards.
TTCTCCCTCTGTTTTCGTTTGGTGGTTAGATGTTCATTTGTAAGTTGCAGTCAATGTGGAGGTATTAAAGGTTTTTTTTCCACATAGTCAAATAGACTGATATTTGTTTTTTTCTCCCTCTGTTTTCGTTTGGTGGTTAGATGTTCATTTGTAAGTTGCAGTCAATGTGGAGGTATTAAAGGGTTTTTTCCACATAGTCAAATAGACTGATATTTGTTTTTTTCTCCCTGTGTTTTCGTTTGGTGGTTGGATGTTGATTTGTAAGTTGCAGTCAATGTGTTTTGGGGGACAAGATGTAGCCCAGTGGTAAAGCGTTCACTTGATGTGCAGTCGGTCTAGGATCGATCCCCACCAGTGAACCCATTAGGCTATTTCTCGTTCCAGCCAGTGCTCCACAACTGGTGTAACAAAGGCTGTGGTATGTGCTATCCTGTCTCTGGGATGGTGCATATAAAAGATCCCTTGCTGCTAATCGAAAAGAGTAGATCATGAAGTGGTGACAGCGGGTTTCCTCTCTCGATATCCGTGTGATCCGTAACCATGTCTGACGCCATATAACTGTAAATAAAATGTGTTGAGTGCGTCGTTAAATAAAACATTTCCTTCCTTCAATGTGTTTTGGCAGCTACTGCTGCAACCCCCTCCGTCTGCTTTTCATGATTTTAATCACATCTTCCTGCATTCAGTAAATAAATACAGCTTCCTTCTTTCCAATGTAATGAACACCCAGGGTTTTAGATCTCATTAATTTGGGAACAACAGGGTTTTTTGTGTGTCTGTTTTAAGCACAGGAAGATGTTTTTATCACAGTAATGTTATTAACAGCTGCTGTAGAGTTGAATGAGCCTTTCAGTTAATGTATTATGAAATGCATTTGCCAGTAAAGTTATTACCAATATATTTGTTCACTAACTTGTTTTGGGGGACGATGTAATTATGGTATATACATGTATACATTAGGACCCTGTTTTATGGAGTGATCTTAGCACTAAGATCATCTTAAGGTGATCCTAGTGGTAAAACCGCTTCGTGGTTTCCTTCCCTCAGAATATGGATATGTGTGTGTGTCTGGCTCAGTCGATAGAGTGCTCGCCTGACAACCAGTTCCAGTTAACCAGTTAACGTCCTTAACCATATGTCCGACACCATATAACCGTAAATAAAATGTGTTGAGTGCGTCATTAAATAAAACCATTTCCTTCCTTCCTTCCTTCCTTCTATACACCCTATCAGTCATACATTAATTGGGTTTCCTTACCCCTGAATACAGGGGTGGGGGTGGGGAAGGATCTAGCTCAGACAATAGAGCATTCGGCTGGCAACAGTTCTGATTTTTTTTTTTTTTAATCACTGATCCAGACACTTATACAATGTTTATACTGTGTGGTCTCTATACACCCTATCGGTCATACATTAATTGGGTTTCCTTCCCCCTGAGTACAGGGGTGGGGGTGGGGAAGGATCTAGCTCAGTCGATAGAGCATTCGGCTGGCAACAGTTCTGACTCTTGTTTTTAATCCAGACACTTATACAATGTTTATACTGTGTGGTCTCTATACACCCTATCGGTCATACATTAATTGGGTTTCTTTCCCCTTGAATACACGCACAGCCCAACCGATAATTCTTTTGACCATGAAATCGCTTTAAATCAACCACGACATGTATTTTTGCTCGATTGTACTTTCTGTTTTACTTAGTCAGCAGAAGTGTTGTGTTTGGGCTAGCTCTTTGATTGTGGGCTGGTCCGTAAACAAGCTGGGGCTATATATATATAATGTTGCATTTTTCAATATATGATTCATAGACTGGTAGTCAAAATGACAGCTGTCTAAGCAAGCCTTGTCTACCAGTCTATTTTAGGTGTCTGCACTCTATTGGGGGTTGTATGACTTAAAAGTCTAGTGTGCAGATGATAGGTGTTATCTCGTGTTGAGTTGAGTCAGGTGTGCTGTCAATATCTTCAATGTGCTCAGTTCGGTAATTGTTCTGTCCTGTTTTCCAGGTGTTCATCCATCCATCCATCCATCCATCCATCCATCCATCCATCCATCCATCTATTGATTATTTTAAAATTTCATAAGTCAGTGTATTCGTTGGTCATTCAGTTGGTTTATCAATCCATATATTTGATTGTCTATCCATCCATCCGTTGATCCATTCATCCATCCATCCATTCAAATATCTATTCATACATCCATCAATTCATCCATCCATCCATCCTACCCCACCCTTTTTATTCATCCAACCATCAATCCTTCACATCCATCCATCTGTCCAAACATCCAACCATCCAAATATCCATTGTTCCATCTATCCATCCATCCATCCATCCATCCATCCATCCTTCCATCTGTCTGTCCATCCATCCATCCATCCATCCATCCATCCATCCATCCATCCATCCATCCATTAATCTGTCCAATTGTCCACCTGTCCATTCGTATAGTGATCAGCCAGTGACTTCCTATTTTAAAATGTTCTCAGTGTCATTTCACCAGCGTTTGTTTTATTCATGCTGATATTGATTAATTATTAATGTAACTATACTACATCTAACGATATAATGTCCAGATGCTCTTATATTTATGAAGAATAATCTACTGAATATCAGTGGTAAAGCGCTCGGTTGATGCATGGTTGGTTTGGGTTCGATCCCCGTCGGTGGGCCCATTGGGCTATTTCTCGCTCCAGCCAGTGCACCATGATTGGTACATCGAAGGACGTGGTATGTGCTATCCTGTCTATGGATGGTGCATATAAAAGATCCCTTGTTGCTAATCAAAAAGAGTAGCCCATGAAGTGGCGACAGTGTGTTTTCTCTCTCAATATCTGTGTGGTCCTTAACCATATGTCCGACGCCATCTAACTGTAAATAAAAATGTGTTGAGTGCGTCGTTAAATAAAACATTTCCTTCTTTCCTTCCTACTGAATATCTGTTGCTTTGGAATTTGTGCACTCTAGAAACCTAAGATTACCTGAAACGGTAAATCTCTTTGATGTCTATTGGCAGACAGGTGAACACATAGAGATTACAGGTAAATCAGGTAAGCTGGCCTGTCTAACCCTAGCAGGCCTGCTGTACAGTGTTAACAGGACTTGTCAGTGCCCTTCCAGTATCGCTGTGTTTATTCTGGTGTATATCCAACCCAAAACTGGTGAATCATCAGAAAGTGAATTATAAAATTAATAATATAAGGCCAAATTTATGAAGCAAGTTTTTAAAAGACATTGTAAATGTATGTAGTTACATGCGTGTAAGACAAAAACAGGCTTTGTAAACAGTAGATTACAATGTTTTTGACAAATTCAGAACCAAAGTGCTTTAATGTCCTTGGCCCGTGCTTTTAAAACTTTTTAGTCCAGACTCAATCTCTAATGATGTCACATGCATACAGTTTGTATGGCGTTGTCATGACATTAGTGTCTCAGACTCTATTAGAGTCTCGAGTCTAGACTCTAAAAGTTTTATAAGCATCAGGCCTGGACCCTGTTTTATGAAGCAATCTTCACCGGCCTTGGACATAAGGCTGTACAGGGTTCACAGCCCAGTATCGGCTCCCACCCAGTGCAAGTTTTAATGACTCGGTGGGTAGGTGTAAGACCATTACACCCTCTTCTCTCTCAATAACCACTGACAATTAATCCACTGTCCTGTCCAGATAGCTGAGGTGTGTGCCCAGGACAGTGTGCTTGAACCTTAATTGGATATAAGCATGAAAATAAGTTGAAATAAAAAAGTGAAGCAATCTTCACCTTAAAGACATAGCTACATGTACCTTATGCACTTGAGGTGATACTAGCACTATGGTCGCTTTGTAAAATGGGGCACTGATACGTCAATCTTTAATTCATTTAGGTTAGTTAAAAATAAAATTTATTTGATTAAATCAATAAAAATCATTGATCATTTAAAAAAAGAAGACATAAATAAAAACACTTGAAGATATTACAACAGTAAAGAATATAAACTCTGGTAAACAAGAATCTTTTGAGAAGGTCATCATTTAAACATTATTTGCT